>NW_019388469.1:0-5525 GCF_000671375.1 Centruroides sculpturatus
TTTGCCTACTAGGAGATTAATTATTCTACTCAAATCAGAAAATTTATTATAGTACCACTTTTCCTTTTACATGTTTCAATGTGAATAACAAAATTATCATTGGAAATAGGTTATTTCTTGGAGGTGGGGAAGGTAATTTACAATTTGATTTAACAAATTCTAGTAAATTTTTGTCATGTGAAAATTAATGACATGACAATGGCAAAATTCACTGTAACATGAGAATTTGTTTTATTGATGATCATTTTAAGGTGAGTTGACTATTATTAACTTAAAAGTTTAGTAATTATAATAACTACTTGAGTAGTTCATCCATTGCTGGCTATTTCTCTGACAATATTTCATGATTAAAATGTTCATATTCATAATGTTTTTGAAACCCAACAATTTCTTATTATTGTAATATTATCCAATTGTTTATTTTTTCACCAATGTATTGAAAAACAAGTTTTTAATTTTAAGAATAAAAACATATAATCTTTAATGCTTTATTTAACATTGTTTTTATATATAGTGTGCAGTCTACTGAAGATGTGAAAGATGTCAAGGCAGATAGTCCTCCACAAGCTCTTAAAAAGTATGTACAAAATTATAATGAAAATTTGAGATTGTATACAAATAAATATCAATATAAATTTACAAATTGATTATTCATAAATTTAACTTCTTTGCCTCCTGTTGTTATATTAATTTATTTTGATACATATGCAAGGGCTGTTCAAAAGTATTTGAAACAGAATTTATTATAGGAAAACAAAAGCAATTATTACTTACTGTGATTTATCTCCTTCAAAGTACAACTTTCTAGATTCTTTGAAGTGATTCTTCTACTTTTTCATGCATGTCTGATAGGTCTGTTTCAGAATCAACTATCATTTTGCCTTTAGTTGTATCTGAAACATTTTTTGACATTTCTCTTTTAGGATGGTTTTGAGCCTGGGAAAAAGGGAGACGTTGTAGGATGACAAATCTGGTGAGTATGGTGAGGAATCTATGGGAATGATATTCTTGGCCAAAAATTCTGTGACACTCAGGCTTGCATGGCATAGTATGTTGTTATGGTGCAGAAACTAGTTATCAGAAGACCATTTGTGAGAGCTTTTTCAGCACTGCAGAAGGGTTCTGTAAGTAATTTCATTGATTTTATGCCATTGATCAGATTGTGTGTGGATCATCATCAATTAAAGTTGGCAATTTTTGAAATATGAATACCACTCAAATGTTTTGGACTGTTTTTCCAAATACTTGATGAAGTATTTCATATGCTTTGGTGACTACCTTACAAAGCTTCCAGCAAAACTTAATGCAAACACATACCTGCACTGTAGCTCATCTCACTGACAATTGAGACATGCTATCACTCATTGCTTTGATTTATGGCATCAGGAGATATAGTGAAATATTCTCTACAGTTGCCAAGCTGCTACTATATTATTAGTTTTTCTATAAAATATTCTGTCTGAGATATTTTTGATCACTCATAGTGAAATACATTTTATTTTTGCATTAGGTTATGTAAGTTATAGATTTGAAGATAGCTATATTTAATTTCTATTTGTTTGCATAAATAATAATAATGTAATTTTAAAGAGGCTAGAGTATTTTACCTAGAGGCTTTGTCACTGATTACTTTCAGTAACCAGATTTTGTTTTGTGCAAATTCATGCTGCTTTATGAAGTTTTTGTGATTTATAATAATTTTTTGTAAACAGTATTAGTATGATAGTAAAACCTCATTATTTCAAAACTCAAGGGACCAAAAACATGACTTTGAATTATCTGGATTCAAATTATCCAAACTTTTTTCAAATCAAATTTTTTGTAATTCTCAAATGAAATTATGACATTTTCTTATATAATTTCACCCATTTTGTTACAAATGCATTAATATTACAAATTACTTATTAATTTAAGCTGTTACAGAAAAACTGTCAGTTGGTGTGTATCTAATAAAAACAACAAAAATGTAACCAAACTACATTCAAAACAAGACCTGAAAATAACGTATGAAAGAAGTCATCTACACACTAATGTTTGACATTGAAAGAAACTTCATATTACATAATAAGGTGTTGCTCTGGAAAATTTTAAAATATTGACAACCATTTGCCAGTTTTAAATTTTTCTGTCACTTCAAATTATTTATCGCCACCAGTTTTACTTATTTATTAATACAGATGCCAGTAACCTTATCAGTGTGGCATCTGGAAAGCAAAAATAATATGTTAAGCTGTCACTTAGAAGGAGAGGATCAGACATTCAGGTCTGTGATTCAAACGAAACCTGCTGAGCATGTAGTTTTAATCACAAACAACTCTCTGTCCAAATAATAGGGCACACTTCTCAAGCGTTTCCCAAAAAATAGCCTNGATATAAGTCTTCCTACTAAAGCCACTTGGCACTAACTTCTACACTTAGCTATTCGTGGCATCACTCAATTATTGGTGTTTGCTACACTCAAGACTCTTCAGGGAACTACAGCCTTAACCTAATAACTGCAGTGTTTTAATGGAGTTAAAAACATTTAAACATGCATGTAAAAAAGTCATTTCAAGCACTTTCAGTAAATTTAGAGAGTTCCTAGCCACCTAGAAAATCAGGGAATTTTTCTTGGCTGTCTTGCTGAGTTTTTTGCTCACAATATTGTTGACCAAGTGTAGCTATCTGCAGGCAACAAGAAGTAATGTGCAGTTCAACTTTCAAAAAGGGGTGCAGAATATTTTCAGGACCCAAAATTTCTAAACAAGCACACAATTTTCTCAAAAACTATTGTACACAAAATAAAACCATAATTTATGAACCAATTAATAATTATTATTACATAGTTTGAAAAATTCAAAGGCCTACCATACAATTTGCCATGCAACAGTAAACTCATAAGTTAACATAAAAATATTTCAGATTAAAAAAACATTTTAATTTAAGCACTTATCATCACAGAATAGCATATACAATTATTAACTTGATGCAATATGTTGGTTAATAGAAATAAAATTGAACTCAGAGCCATGAATGATTATTTTTAGCACAGACAGAAATTAATGAACCTTTTGACATCAAAAATGCAAAAGTTATTTTTGATGATGAATTAAGAATGAATTTTTTATAAGGCTCAAAAATTTCAGTTAAGAATGAACTTCAAGTAATAAACATCAAAAAATATTTTAAAAGGGAAAATTTCAGATTTGGTAAGAAAATTTTCATATTATTGAAAGTATTTTCTTACCATGGCCATTTTGTCTAACTTCTACCTTTAATTATTGGGCTACAAATTGAAAAAAAATTGTAGACCTATAAACTCACGTCATCTATCTGTCCTTTAATCTCTAGAATGGAGTTACTTAGAAGAAAGACAAGTCCAGATATTGAAACCGTAGGGACAAGAGACCCCGATTAACTATATATGCAAATCAAAAGCCACGCCATTTCAATTCAAAAATTTTTCCCTGAAAAGTGTTAGATAGATGACCTGCACAACTCTACTGTTAAAGGAAAAGCATGATGTACAGAGGCAAGACACTACTGTACTAATTTGAGGTAGAAAGCATATATTTTAAATGAAATAAATTAAAAATATGATTAAAAATTACAGCCCTGCATTGTGACGATGTCACANACCTTTAATTATTGGGCTACAAATTGAAAAAAATTGTAGACCTATAAACTCACGTCATCTGTCTGTCCTTTAATCTCTAGAATGGAGTTACTTAGAAGAAAGACAATTCCAGATATTGAAACCGTGGGGACAAGAGACTCCGATTAACTATATATGCAAATCAAAAGCCACGCCATTTCAATTCAAAAATTTTTCCCTGAAAAGTGTTAGATTGATGACCTGCACAACTCTACTGTTAAAGGAAAAGCATGATATACAGAGGC
This sequence comes from Centruroides sculpturatus, assembly GCF_000671375.1. Classification (NCBI taxonomy): domain Eukaryota; kingdom Metazoa; phylum Arthropoda; class Arachnida; order Scorpiones; family Buthidae; genus Centruroides; species Centruroides sculpturatus. Next base: position 3,880 of record NW_019388469.1, read on the forward strand.
AAGACACTACTGTACTAATTTGAGGTAGAGAGCATATATTTTAATTGAAATAAATTAAAAATATGATTAAAAATTACAGCCCTGCATTGTGACGATGTCACAATAAATAATTGCTCGTTTAAGTTTCAGGGTGATTTTTAATTCACGTAAAACTTTAATAACTTTTCAACTATCTAACTATATAAAGCTGAAAAACTAGATTTTTTTTTTCTGTCATTGAACTTATTGTTAATTTATAACAATAAATTCAGTATATTATTATTTTTATTTGTAATAGGAATTTATTATTTATACCATGGAATGACACTGCTGCTGCTAAAATGGCCACTAGGGGCATCCTGGGCTACTAGAATAGAAGGATTAGAAGTACGAAATAATCTTAATCTTTGTTGTTGTTTTTTGCCCAGGCAACACCAGGTTCATCTGCTGGTATGAGATAAAAAGAAAATTCATAAATCATATTATATAGAATTTATTGCCACTTAATGAATTGGATTTTCAAAATAACCATCTTTGCTTGCAATAATAGTTATTGACTGATTTTTGAAATATTCAATAATGGTAATAGTCTTTCTTGGAATCTCCATTATTATTATTTTTTTATTGTGTCTATCAACTTTTCAATAGTTGTAGGAGCATTGTGATAGAGTCTATCTTTAAGATAAACCTGTGTGATTTCTTTTTATGAGACTAAGTCAGGGCTACAAGGCAGTAACTTCACACCACCACTAGCATATTTTTCTTAATGTAATCTGGTTACACACTTCTCAAAACATACTGAAAAACTTTTGAACACTTGCTTTGTTTGATGGAGCCTTGCACCATCTTACATAAACCAAGCTTGATGATGATTATGCCCAACAAGCATTTTGGAATAAAACTTCTTTTCCAATAATTCAATATATGCAGTAGAAGTAACATTTTTTTTCAAAGAAGAATGGTTCAATAACTCCACTAGCACTGGTAGTACACCAATTTGAGAATTAGAATTTTTATGATAATTCTTTACAATAAACATATTATAAACTGAGCACCATCGTTTTGAAAATGACTCTTCATATTAATCAATCACTGACATCAAAAATGTAAACATTATACTATATAGTACTTTTTGAATTTCATTTCTATCTCATTCAGTTGAAAAGTTATTAAAGTTTTGCATGAATTAAAAATCACCCTGTAAATTATTTTAACTAAATTATTAACTTTAGTTAAAATAATTTATAAAGTTAATAGGAAAAATTACATACATTTACAATTTAAACAATTCATTAACATTATAAAGTTTTGAAATTACTTGAAATTTTAAATTAATAGAAGCTGGGTCTGGGTTCTGCTAATTAATACTGGCTTTCCTTATGCACTTAGTCCATCAATAACTGAGTGAATAAAAGATTGGTAGTTGGTTGCAGGTTTGCATTTCACCAGTGGGATAGCCACATGGAGTTTTCTGAATTTTCTTTATGTATCTAATATGTAAGTAGGGTCAGTTTCCTATAGAAAGTCTTTCTGGGAGGCATTCCTCCTTGGAAGATTGTTTAAGTGTTGCATTGCCTTCTCCTATCAATCTATTCATTCTGAGATATTTAACTGCTTTCCTTATCTGATACCATTGAAAGTATCATCTGAAAATACTGAAAATTTTT
>NW_019388469.1:6988-7676 GCF_000671375.1 Centruroides sculpturatus
GTTGCGTGTCGCTTCGCGTTGAATTTTCGTCGATGTAAAGCCTAACGAAGACTATTGTATCGTTAAAAATTATTTTTTTATTTTATACAAACAAAATAAATATATTGAAAAATATAAAAACAATAAAAAATTATACTTCAGAAGTTAATTTAGTATCAATAAACGTAAAATATTTGAGTAGCTGAAGACATAGCCAAAGATTACAGCGCCACAGCACTGGCAAAAATTTAAATTTGTCGACTGAAATTCCTTCGGATAACCGACGTTTCGGATAAACGACACTCTACTGTATATGCTCTGGGGAGTCTGCCAAAAGTTTTTTTATTAAGATCTACCAGAAGGTGAAGTTTAAGAAACATTATTAGGTTAATGCATGCCATGGGGGTATTTTGTACTTAAAGGCATGTAGTTTTTCCAATTTCTTAGAAATTGTATTGTTTTTCTCTTACAGTTTAAATCAGGGGTCGCCAAAGTGGTCTATATCTTTTCCTCGACCCCCCAATAATGTTATATTGACCTCCCAGGGGTCAATATAACATTATTGGGGGGTCGAGGAAAAGACTAAAACTTACAAATTTTGAACCGAATATTGCTAATCTTGCTAAGAATTATCAAGCTTATCCGTCTCATTGATTGTCAGTTACAAAAATTATTATTAACATATGTACAATAAATGTAGAAAATGTAA
>NW_019388470.1:0-6866 GCF_000671375.1 Centruroides sculpturatus
CTCGAAGCCTAATAAAAAAAGCTCAAAATTTATGCTGATTTAAATTATTGCAGCATTTCATTGATTCATATATAATATGATTATTTAGGAACACAAACCTATTGGAAAAGGGTGGCAAAAAGGTGTACTTTTTTTAAATCTATGTTTGTTTGATGCAATTTTGGAAAAATATAACATCATAGATGCCATAGGCAATATCAGCTTCGCTTGGCAAGAATTAACTGATAAATGCACGAATGAAGTGTGGAAGAAGTGGAAGAAGTTATGGCTGAAAGTATCCAAGAATTCTCAACAAGAAGAGCCTATCGCTGTATCATTAGGTTCACCAAACTCAACCTAATTGATACGGCAGGACTAGGAGATCTAGATGAGCAGGGTATTGAGGAGTTACAGTTGGATCAAATTGTAGTGAATGATTAAGATTTTGAAAGGAGTGAAAAAGCAAAACAAGGTGTTTTGAATGCGATCTTCTGCTACCAACATTCACTTAAGGAAAGAAAAAAATGACAAATGAAACTACAAGACTTTATCGCAAAAAACAAGAATTTCAGAAAAGCCAGGACCTTCCTCACAAAATATGAACTTGCATTTTTGCACTTTGCATTTCTGTGTGCATATGTTTATGTGTTATTTAACATATGTTATTATACAAATTAATATAAAAATAACTTAAAAATTAAAATAAAATCTCTTTATTTTTGATCATGTGTTTCCCTTTCTCTATATACTCTGTGCTAAAATGACCTTGTTTAATACTGTTTCATTTAGCACTTTGTTGTCTAGGAACCCCCACATTATAGCCCCCACATTAAGCGGGGTATTACTGTATATCTATTACAAGTATGATCAATGTCGCCAGTTTTTAAGCCCTAAATTTGCCAAAATCAGTGATATTTGTTACCCAATGTCATTTCTGGTAAACTAATTATTAAACTATGTATCAAAGTTGCGGAAATTAATGGAAGAGAGGAGGAAAAATACACTTGCAGTACAGTATTTTTGAGGAAAATCGTAACAACAAATGTAAAAAGCTCATGCCAACCAGAAGTCTGCACCAGCATTTTGTAAATGTCTGGTAACTATTTATAATTTTTTATGTTGTATAGCAGGGATGGCCAACCTTTTGCATACCATGCGTCAATTTTTTGACAGACGAGTTCAGATGCGCCATATTACTCGAACACTTTTTATACAATCTTGTGTTCAATGTTAGGGGCTGATAAATACAGATAAGAATAAATCTGCTTCGCTTAGGAGAAAAAAAGGAATAACTTTATTACGCAGTTGAATCAATTAATTTATGACAGTTTATTGAAGCACCAATTTACAATAGTCAACAATAATCTCCTGTACGAGAGGGCTATTGTTTCATGATGGTGCTATTTCTGCCAGAGTGTCGTTTGGTGAAGATTATTCTGCACCACAATTATTGGCACTGAGAACAAGATCAGCTTGGAATAACTTTAATCACAATAAATGTTTTTGGCCATTTACACGCCTGTAAACTGATCGGAAATAAAAATCGCAAGACTCAAAATACGTGCATTCACTGTAATTTACTATGTGCAGAACACTCATTTTATCTGCAAAATAGACTGTAACGAATTGTGCAACAAATGAACTTGCNTGATGGAAAGGAGCCCGACATATTTGGTCGAACCCCCGAAAAAGTTGGGTTTTCGGTCTATCTGGAATCAGATCCTTGGTTCCCAGAGCAGTAGGCTGCCACCTTAGCCGTTTGCCATCCGGTCTAGTATCCCTGAATAGAAATACCTGTATATGCATTTCCGGGGAGGGGAAAGTAATGTATTAGAAATGACACTGCTTATAGAAAAGTCTACCGGTTTGGTCTGACAGTGTTGCACGCTAGCGAGTGATTTGAAATCAGAATTGTGTTCGTAACGTTGGCAGCAAAAAGGTGGACCGAACCAGCCGGATCTGTTCATACGGTGTGAGGTAGTACTTGGATCTTCCATCAATAGCATAAAGGTTTAACCTAAGCCAGGGATGGCCAACCTTTTGCATACCATGCGCCAATTTTTTGACAGACGAGTTCAGATGCGCCATATTACTCGAACACTTTATACAATCTTGTGTTCAATGTTAGGGGCTGATAAATACAGATAAGAATAAATCTGCTTCGCTTAGGAGAAAAAAAGGAATAACTTTATTACGCAGTTGAATCAATTAATTTATGACAGTTTATTGAAGCACCAATTTACAATAGTCAACAATAATCTCCTGTACGAGAGGGCTATTGTTTCATGATGGTGCTATTTCTGCCAGAGTGTCGTTTGGTGAAGATTATTCTGCACCACAATTATTGGCACTGAGAACAAGATCAGCTTGGAATAACTTTAATCACAATAAATGTTTTCGGCCATTTACACGCCTGTAAACTGATCGAAAATAAAAATCGCAAGACTCAAAATACGTGCATTCACTGTAATTTACTATGTGCAGAACACTCATTTTATCTGCAAAATAGACTGTAACGAATTGTGCAACAAATGAACTTGCATGACAGACTATAAAAAATTTATTTTTTTATGTAATATTCTTAATCGCAAAAAAAGCCAAATATGGCAATTTTGCTAAGAACTAACAAGCGCCACTTGTAATCGTCCAATGCGCCACGTTTTGGCCATCCCTGTTGTATAGTAATGTTTTAAACATGAAAAATGATTAAATTACAGATTTTTACTGATCTATTTAGCTATTTTGAAGTGAACATTCTAATAAATTATGATTTCAACTTTTAAAAGTTTGCAAACAAATTTTTAATTAGTTATTTTTTATTCTAATTAACAATTTCATCTTTTTATAGTCACTGAATTATTAAAATTAAAAACTAAACACTATTACATAAAAGTAGTTTATCCTGTTATTAATCCATAGCCGTAAAATTATATGGCTTCAGAACGGTGAAAAAAAATTATTTCAAAACAGATTCTGGTATATTTTCTTATTAAACATTCAGATTTTGAAAGGAGTGAAAAAGCAAAACAAGATGTTTTGAATGCGATCTTCTGCTACCAACATTCACTTAAGGAAAGAAAAAAACGACAAATGAAACTACAGGACTTTATCGCAAAAAACAAGAATTTCAGAAAAGCCAGGACCTTCCTCACAAAATATGAACTTGCATTTTTGCACTTTGCATTTCTGTGTGCATATGTTTATGTGTTATAGCTATGCTTGGTCAGCCATATTCAGCAAATGAAATCAACAAGGCAGCTAAGGAGATAAATTCCCTGACTTTCCATGACTTTTTCTGAACACTAATGAAAATCTCTGATTTTCTCTGACTTTCCAGGTGCAAAAGAACCTTGTAGCTATCTAACTCCTTTCAGCAGAAGATTTTTGAATTAAAATAACGTGACTTCCAGTTTACATCGAAAGTGTGTATATAGTTAATTGGAGCCTCCTGCCCCTAAGCTTTCCCTGTATGGTCTTGACTTTCATCTATGTAACTCCGTTTTCAAGGTTAGGGAAAGACAAACAGAAGGATGACAATGGGAATTTATAGGTCTACAATTTTTTCAAATTGCAACACAATAATTAGAATAGTCCCTATTTAACTAAATGAATGTTAACATATTACTTTAATGTACATAAATATGACAGATTAAAATGTTTCATAAATGACTATATTAATTAAGATATTACTGGAATATATACAAATAAAAATACCAAGAAATTTATGACATTCAAGGTAACTTTTACTATGATAACTATTAATATTAATTAACACTACTATTTAAATGATAGAATAACTATAGTTGTATTACTATATTTCCTTGATTCTAAGATAAATCATGGCTTTAAATTCAATTTCAAAGTTTTGTTTTTATGAAGGGAAAAAATTAGTAATAAGAAATAACCCATTATCTAGACTGGCAGGAATTACATCATGTCTCACTCTGGCCTTTTCTATAACAGAGTATTATGCACTGATCTGGTGTAAGAGTAGCCATGTAAAAAAATATAGACAACCAGCTAAATGAGACTTTATGTGTAATAACTGGCATTATTAGAACCACACCCACTTACTAATATACCAACTACCTGGTTCTTGCCACTATATCCTGACCATATGTTTGATAAAATGCAATTGCACTTCAAGAGGACAGGAAAATCATGTTCAACCCCAATCTCCTTATGCAAGTCACTTTAGTAAATCTCCAAATCTAGACTTAGGTTGAGAAAACTCTTCTAGATTACTGGCCAAAACCTGAAGCTTCTGATTTCAACATCAATGAAGTGTTGTCTTTTTTGTAGGTCAACTCCAATGTCATAAATATGTCTGCAATCTCTCTATTTAATAGAGTCGTAGGATTTTTTCCTACCATAGACTATCTAGATCAAACTATACTGCATTAGAAATGCCCAAGAAAGGTGTCAATATTTCTTTTATATACAGAACTACAAAAGTAACCCAAACTGTGAATGCCAGAACTTCAAATAATGTATTTAGATTAAGAATTTTCAGAAGACTGAAATTCCACTTTCATTCTTCTTTTTAAATTGAAATTTGTTCTTTCTGTCCTGAAGAAGGTCATTTAAGGTGACTGAAAATGTTTGAAAATTAAAATTATACTGCATTTTTAAAGGTTTGAGTAGTAGTATTGTGATTTATGACAAGCAGTTTTCAGAAAGGTGCAAGGATAAATTACTACTAGTAAATAGGTAAATACATAAAATAAAAGAAAAAATATTAAACAATTAATTTTTAATAAATGAGTGAAACATTGAACAACAATGCTTGGTTATGATTAATACTTGCTAATTGTTTTTTCTTTCCAGATTTGCCCTTGTTTATGGAATTGCATGGCTTCGTGGATGTCAAAGTCCTGGCTGAGTCCAACTGATTCTGGAGGTCTTGATTTTGATTAAACATTTTAATAAGTGATTGCTTTAGTTGCTTGAAGAGATGTAAGCAGCCTCTTCTAGTTTGTAAATGATTTTATCTTTCAGGGTTTTCCTAAAATTCCTCGATTGGTCCAGGGATGACTTGGCCCCTTCTAACCACTCGTTAAACACCTGCTCTAGCATTTCAATTGACATATTTTCCATCTCTGTAACAACTGTTGTTTTTTCCAGTCGACTGCTATTGGAGTGTCTGGTGAGTTGATATTTTTTTTACTTTTTAATCTTAAGTTTGTCTTTTTAACCTTAATTCTAGTCTTTTATTCTTAATTTTAATTGTTTATTCTTAATTTTAGTCATTTTTTCTTAATTTGAGTTAATTTGCATATCTGAGTAACTGATCTAATTTCAATCTTTTTTTTCTTAATTTTAGTCTTTTTAACCTTACTTTTAATCATTTATTCTTACTTTTAGTCGTTAGCTAAATACATCAGCAATTAAACAATGGTTACTATTCAATAGTTAATATAACAATTTTTGTAAACAATGATTAATATTCAACAAGAAATATATATACAAAAACAAGCAAATTAGCAATAACAAATGCTAACAAAAATCACCCTCCAAGAATGAATTCCTTCTAATCACTAATCAACTTGCCTAGTGTTGCTAGAATACACCTCCTCTCTGCTGACTTCCACTTATACCCATTCGGTATAATGATGTTAAAGTTGCCACCTTTCTCATTTACATGTTTTATCATTGAGATTAACATAAATTTTTCATTTTCCCTGTTGTCAGTAAATGCTAGAAGTAACAAATTGCTTAAAGTTTATTTATAAAATGATGGCATGCTTGGCTCTACTGAAAGCTTATATATATTCCCAAAGCATTCCTCAATAGTTCATTGGAACTACTGAGCTACATCTCATCTCAACAAGATGGTGACTAGTGAGAGAGTTGTTGTTGTTGTTGTTGTTTACAGCAAATACTGTATGTATTAATGCCAATTGTTAAGTAAATGTGTTCTTTAATTTTTAATATTTAGGTTAACATGATCATTCTTGTGTCAATTGTCAGAAATTTAAAATAAGTTAAATTTATATCTAAATTCTTCGAGAATATAAAATAATTGTTTATTTTATTATTATTATTTATATGACAAAATAAATTTATTTATAAAAAATGAAGCTAAATTGGTATCATTTTATGATTGTCTATTTCCAACAAGTTACCATTCTGTATGTAAATATTATTTTACCTGTTGTTGCCTAGCACCAATACCTTCAGGATAAAGATGCCAATGTGAATGTAAATATCCTCCTCCTGTACGATGATTTTTTAAAGTGATGATAGCACCATAAGCCAATTCTTTAAAATATATAATGATAAATTGTATAGATTGTTTTAGGGAAAATAAATACTAAAACTTTACTTACGTCTTGGCATGCTAGCATGATATAATGAATTTCCTTCCAATTGTGATTGGAATGCAGAACTAAAAAATCCATCACCTGTTCCACTAAAATTACAATTATTTTATAATTTCTCAATATAGTAATTACAATAATTTTATTTTATGTTAATATTAATACTATCTAATTAAAATGAAACATTTAACAGTTCATAATAAAATGTGTATTTTAACAAACCAAGGAAAAATTTACAATTTTTCATTTAATTTATTATGAGTAAAAATAAGAATCAAATATTACTAAAATTTATTGATAAAATCAAGAAAAAAAGCTCAAAATTAATTATTCAAAGTTCATATACTGCTTTAGTGGTAGGAAAAAATTAGAAGTATATTTTATGTTAAAAATTTGAATTGTCATCAAGCTTGAGTTATGCAATAGTATAATTAGATACATTACAATATGAAATTACCTTTTATATAAAACCCTGAGATGAATGTAAAAAATTGCCATATAAAATACAATAGGAAGACATATTAGACATAATACTCTTGCCAAAAAGTGTTTGATTACTTCTTGCTT
>NW_019388471.1:0-640 GCF_000671375.1 Centruroides sculpturatus
CATCTACAACAAATCGGAAAAGTTTCAAAGCTAGGAAAATGGATACCACATGAACTGTCAATAGCTAACTGACAACAACGTGTAAACATTTGCACATCTCTTTTATCTCGCATTACTTTAGAACCTTTTCTTGATCGGCTGGTTACTGGAGACAAAAAATGGATCCTCTATAATAATGTGACAAGAAAAAGACAATGGACAGATCGCGACAAGCAGCCAAAACCAGCTGCAAAAGGTGGGTTGCATCCAAAAAAAATTTTTTTGTCTGTTTGGTGGGATATGTCAAGTGTAATTCACTTTGATCTGTTAGAACCTAATCAAACAATTACAGCTCAAATGTATTGTGATCAATTAGAGCGTTTAAATGAAAAAAAATCGACCGTCATTAGTGAACAGAAAGCAGGTTCTCTTGCAACATGACAATGCCAGACCACATGCTGCAAAAATAACTGTAGAGAAACTCAAAAGCTTCAACTGGGAAATTTTACCTCATCCACCATATTTGCCAGATATTGCTCCCAGTGATTATCATCTTTTTCGGAGTTTGCAGAATTTTTTAAAAGGGAAAACTTTTGAGGATGAGAACAATGTAAAAAAGGCTATTTCTGAATATTTTGATTCAAAACCGAAATCATTTTAC
>NW_019388471.1:3220-7202 GCF_000671375.1 Centruroides sculpturatus
ATATATTTAATTATAATAAAGTTACAATAAATTAAGTTAATATATAATTATATATACAGTACCTAATTTATATATAATTAATATATAATTATATGTACAGTACCTAATTTATATATAATTATATGTACAGACGAAACTAAACTCAATTTACCCGCCTAAACTGTCCGTAATGTGGCGCTGGACGGTGGGAAAATAGTTCGGCTGCCGGATGACGTTTTACGTAATTATAGGAGTTTTTTACCGTTGTGTAATTATAGGAGTTTTTTTACCATTTTTTACTGCCACAATTTTTTCGCTGTCTTATAGGAATCGTAATTATAGGAACCAGTCTTATAGGGGATCTACTGTATAAACAAATGTTAACACCAATATTTAGTAAATAAGATTTGTAATATTTTAGTCTAATAATCTCTCTGTATAGATTCTTTCTAATTTTCAAATGATATGCAAATAGAGTGAATTAAGATACCAATTAAGAGCAATATCTATTATGAAAATTTTTTAAAATTCTCATGTTTATTTTATTAGAAAATAATTAGTAAATAATTACTTTTTATTTAAATGACTTTTATCCTGAGAATGCTGGATATAATAAGTATGCTGAGTCATTGCATAGATTTGCTTTGGCCCAGTAAATATGAAAGGTTGCTGCTGACCATTTTTACAGAATCTGACAAATTCTAGCACACAAACAAGGTATATCAAACATCTTGCATTATAGATTCTTGGTTTGCTGGATTAAAAGATTTTTGTTATAAATTACATTATTTGTTCAATATGTTTATCTTTGTTTTACTTAATAATTTTTTCAAAATAACATAGCTGTAACATACAGAAATATGTACAATTTTATATTATGTATATATATAAAATTATAAAATTAATATATTTTTTAAGTATATGACATAAATATTATGTTTAAATTTTTATATTTCTGTTTTTAAAACTAGAAAACAGTCAATCAAATTCTACACAATTTGTAACAGCAGATAGCACTATACAAGAAGCTCAGCATTTATTAGATACAATAGATGCCAGGGAAAAAGTAAAGTAAGTAACCTTTTTTTCTGTTCTGATGTGTTAATAAAAAGTTTCCAAAGTATAAAATTTTATTTACTTGTAGTCTATAAATTTTAAATAAAAATTCTGCTTTATGTAAATTACTTATATTCCAAGTGATTTCAAAATTTAAATATATTGTAAAGCTGAAGATTTTCCAATAAAGGATTGAAAACACTTCTAGCAAAATACAAGCATACTTTAAAGAACAGTTCACTGTTTACTGGTAGAATATCTCATAGTTTTAATGCCCAGACTTAATAAAATGTGTGTATTTTTCAATACAATGTTTTTGGCCAAAATTTGTATACAGAAATTTATAGTTGCATTTTAAAAACTCAATGCATAATTTTTAACAGAATATTTGTAAGAAATAGTCTTGAGATACATTCCAAATACAATTGGTAGAACATCAGGTTACATATAAATGTTTTAAAACGGGCTCCAGTAATTTAAGCATCTTTCATCCTAACATGATAGTTTTCTATTTTATATAGAGGCATTTTACTGTGGTTTAGTTAAATTTTAGGATATTTGTTGGGAATTTTGGATTGCTGTTGTAAAGCATAATTGTTTCCATTTTAATTAAATAGGATTTAGGCTACCAGTTAGCATTTTCACATAGAACATCTGATTTTCAGAAATAGATTGCTGACATTAAGTCAGGGATGATGTACTTAGAACAATTACTTTAAGTATACTCAATTATTATCTGTATTTTCATATAATGTCTTTCTATAATAGAAATTTTAATAGTTTAGTTAAAACTCCTAATACATAAAAGTTATAATTTCTTTGTGCCCATGCAAATAATTACATGTCACATGTATGTAAAATAAAATATGGATGGAATTGCAAAATTAAGTTTTTATTTGGAAAATTCTAAAAATAATTTGTCCACTTAGATTGGAATCTGTTAAATTGATGGTTTACTGTGTCACCATTTTTTAGTTCAATAAATAAATAAATTTAAAAAAAAGAAGTTCAATCAGTTTTTAGACTCTGTTTTTATTAATTCTGAAATGTTTCCCTGATTGGATTATAAATGATATATTGCTTATCTTAGTGTTTTAAGTAGAAAAAGTAAACAAAAAACTTTCTGCTTCCAATGCACATGTCGACTTGTCTTAACTAATCGTTCAGCATTGTCACAGCATACAAAACACCAACTATAATAAAAAATAATTTGCGTTGGAGTGGGAATTGTTGGTGTTGGCTATGCCCAATGTCTGCATTGTCAATGACAACATTAACATCATAACATTGTGGCTGAAATTAAAGAAACACATCTCTGGTTATTGTGTGTCCTGTGTTTTTCTGCTTTGGCTCAGGTAATTTTGGTGTGAAGATGGAAGTAGTGTGCTTTATATTAAATGATGTAATATAATTGTTATTGAATTTATGGGACTACAACATGTTTTGTATTACATATTAATCAAACTCATTAACTTTGAAATAACTATCCTCATTTGTGGAATCACAAATACACTTCTCGTAAAAAATGTGAACTTTGCATAAATTGATAATGTATTAACAAGGTTTGACTGTGGAATATAATTTCTAGACCTTCATTAAATTATTAAGATTAGTGAAGTTGGTCTATAATAATTATCACTACTGTATATCTGATATGTATAATTATTATAAATTTACTGGGAAAATTATAACATATAATTTCAATAATTATATGGAGTCTCAACTACACACTTCTTATCCAGTTTAAAGTAATTTTATTTAATCTTTGCTAATAATATTTGTATTTGAATTATACAGACAATAAATACAAAAAGAAAATATAATTCGCCCAAGAAATAAATTTTTGTATATTTATATTAGTGAAGTTAATAATGGATATTTGAAATATATCTATTTCATTAATAGGTTAATCATATATATATATATATATATATATACATCCATGTGATTTTATTTTGTCAATAAATGTTCTGTGTGGTCTGCTGTAATGAATTTTTTTTTTATCTTTAACTATAACTTTTTCATAGTTTATTTTTATTATGTCATTTTGTAAAACTGCTTGTAATGGTATATTTATTTCTTTATTTGGCTAAAAATAAAATATAATTTTATTTTGTTTGTTTGTTTTGTTTTGTAATGGTATATAATGTATATTCATAGTATGGTACCTGACTGTGTATTGATTTGTGTTTTATATGCTGGCTTTGATTTATTGTAATGTTTAAGTTATGTTTATGTAGCTAATTGTGTTAAGAGCTTTCATTTTGCTGATGATGTATTATTTCAGGCAAAATATAATTACAGTAGACCCCCTATAACGTTCCTCGTTATATGAATTTCTTTGTAGAATTCTTAAATACATGAGCCAATTGCAGCCCAACATGTGTGAAGTTTACGGACTACAGCTGTTTGAAAGGTTTTCTTCCATAAAATTAATCGATTCTAGACTAATTAGACTCAACATTTCCAAAACACGTATAATTTTTTAAAAAATAATCCGTATTAACTATGTTATAAACAAAAAATTGTAGGATTACTTACCGAGTGTGCACCGTTCGATGTCGCCATTGCTTAAGCTTGTGTTCGTCGCGGAGCAGCGCACCAAACGGCGGCCACGATTTCTGATGTTATTTTTCTGCGAAAAATTCGTTGAACTTTGGAGACATCATTAATATAAATAATTTTAATGGCTTTTGAATAAGAAATGTTTCTTTCACAAGAAATGTATAAAATTACAGTACTGTATTAGACTTACGGTATCTAATTTACATACTGTACAGACGATAATAAACTCAACTTACTCGCCTAAACTCTCCGTAGCATGGCGCTGGATGGCGGAAAGTATATATATAATAATAATAAAGTTACAATAAATTAAGTTAATATATAATTATATATACAGTACCTAATTTATACATAATTTATATATAATACTGTACAGACAATA
>NW_019388472.1:0-6823 GCF_000671375.1 Centruroides sculpturatus
ATGATTAGAAGAAGCACAATTTATAGAAATAAGGTAACTGTAATTTACCTTAAATAAATAGATCAATTTTGAAAATTGCCAATTTTATTACAGACAATGCTATATAAAAGTATAGAATCAATCAATTTAAATCTATTAAAAACAATTGGACCACGAAGATAAAAGATTTATTCTAATAAAAATGATCATATAAATCTATGTTCAAGTAAAGCATAATATAATAAATAGAGCTTATTTATTAAGGTAATAAATGTTATAAAATAAACAAGAACGTAAGGATATTGTTATTAAATTAGATGAATAAGTTAGGATTTTTTAAGAAAGAGTACTATTTTATTAAAAGAAAAAGGTATAGACGGACTAGACGTAAGAGTTGTAGTCCAAAACTATAACACGTAACAGGTTAACAGGCCCTTTCTCTTCTACGAGGCCCTAAACTATAGACTCATAACGCATAAGCTGCGGCTTATTTATATGCGCAAATTTGGCCCTGGTTGTATAATAAAGATTATTTCAAATTTCGCATAAAAAAATCAAAAAAATTCTTCTTGAATTCGTACTTGGATCCTTCAGGCGATAAAAGAGACCTTTGCGGTGTGGCTTAATAATAGGCTACTGTATATACAGCTTATATTGTACTGTACTACTTAAATAGAAATTAAACTATAAATTAATCTTTTAAACTGGGCTTACATAAGAACTTTATAAATAGATCATAACGATTTCTATGTATAAGTACAGTAAATAAAATACAATAATCCTGAATTTTGAAATTTCTTCAGTACATAACAAAACATGCCTCATTTTGTTCTACATAAATAATTTATTATTTATGAATTTTATTTTTACTAAATTAATTATCTTGGCATATAAGATTTATTTGCAATTTAGCAAATAAATTCATTATTTACTTAATTATTTAAAAATATTTTAGGTAATATCATGAATAGTTTAATTTTCCGTCACTAGATGGCAATATGATTTTCTCTACATTAATGAAAATAAATTTATTTATACGTTTACAGTTTCATTGCTTTTATACAATAATAATTAATTACATTTATAAAATTATTCGAAAAAAAATTATAAAAATTATTTTGAATAATTAATTTAATGAATAAAAACAGAGTTTAAATAATAATTTCCATAAATGACGAACGAAAAGTAATCAAAAATAAAAAAAATATATATATAATACGTTGTAAATATTACCTTAAATTAAAAGAATTTTATCTTTTAATTTTTCCGATAATTTTCATTATTTTTCGCTTGAATGTTAGAAAGAATTTCGAATTTTAACAATTTTCTTTATATAAATATAAAGCTTACATTAATTTAATTTACGTATTAATAATATATTTATGACAAAGTGAAGTTCTTTGTATCGAAGACAGCTTTAATAGCACTAAAATTAGATTTGTATTGATTATGTCTACGATACAATCTACTTTAAAAAATCAACATGTTTCCATCAATAAATTTATTGCGAAGGGGAAAACACGTAATGGACTATACATTAATTTAAAGTTTTTAAAAAAAATAATATTTTGATGTGAAGTATCAAACTACACACTCTATTAATTACGATTATAAATTTGTATACGTATTTTTCTTCGAATTTTTCTTAAAATCACAGCAAACTTCAAGTCTAGAAAAGTGATTTCTTGCTGAGAAATTCTTCGATAACATTAACCCTTCTCTATTTTCGGGCACGTTTCTTTTTTATTTCAATGGATAACAACATTTTGCAACACGTAGTCACTTAAGCAATTATCACCTAACAAGCGAGAGAAAGGGCTGTTCCTTGTCACGACAGTTACCACAGCAACCGTTAACTATCAACTGTTGCCAAATCACCTTTTTTCTCTTCTTTTACATTATACAGCACGATTTAATTTCTAAATAAATATAGAAAACAAAGTCTAATATGTAATTTAGCTATAAATTTAATCGAAGAAATTTAATTTTATCACGTTTTTAAAACAGTAATAATGAACGAAGTAATGGTCTAATTCATACTAAAAATTTATGAGGTGTAATGTTTTTTAAATAAGAAATTTCTAATAATTTATTTAATAATTGTAATAATAATAAATCAATTTTAGTTAATTATCTTCTTTATATTAATATTTAATATATTACTAAGGACAATTTCAGCTTAGTCTTCAATATATTTTCTGTTTTTCAGAGATAGATACTGCCAAAGAAACGAAGTTTATCAGTTGATATGATATAACATCTGCAAATCAAGTAATTTTTATTGTTATTTTTTAAACAACAAATAAGAAAACTATGAAAATTCTTTGGTGTTTATAAATAAATCCTATTAAAATAAGTATAATAAGCTTACTTCTTAATGGTTTACTAATCTTTAAATCCTATTATACTTAAGAATAATCATAATAAATCCCATTATTATAATTCTGAAATGAATCCTATTATAAATAATCCTTTTCTTATTTTACAGCTTTGAATATAGTCAAGTTATTAAAAGAATACAAGTTGCCATTTTACTGTTTATTTAATGGAGAATATTGTTATATTGCTCAATATTTTTCGATTACTTGTAATTTATCTCAGGTATTAATATATGTAATTCTAGAATAATATATAGGCCTACATGGAAGGTATTTGGATTCAGCACTAATGTTTTACTAAACTTAATATTTTAATTTGGAACAATCGACATCATTATACAAAACTTCTGTACAGTATTACGTCAAGAAAATGTACACCTAATTGTTAAATATATATTTTTTTTTTCATAGACAAAATTGGCCAATTATTTAGGTTCCTAAACGTGTAATATGTTGGTTAAATGTAGTTTTATTTTTATAAAACAAGGACATCACTACTTACTATATATATACAAATGAAATTTAATATATTAATTTTATAATATCCTAATATATTTTGAAACAATGTTTAATTAATAGAATTTTGTGATTTTAAAAATACAAAATTAAAATGTATTCAACGATATTAAATGTATATAAAACTATGAATTTTTGGCATTTATTTATTAATTTCCTTTACACATTATCATTCGCTGCAGTTACAAAGCAAGTATGTCACAGGTTCTAGTGAAAAAATACTAAATGCATAAGTGCATAAATATCGTCACTAAAGTCCTAGTGATAAAATAATTTTAGAATCTAGTAAGAATTTTATTTTCGACTAGAGTTACATATATAGTATTTAGCATACATATTCCATAATTTTGTATGGGTTTTAAAATTATTTTTTTCTCTCAAAAGATGTTTGTAACCAATAAATTTTTCAAATTATATCGCCAAAAATTTGTGAAAAAATACCTAAATTTTATCTTTGATCAAGGTTAGAGCGAAGAAAAGGCAGATAAAGTTTAAACCTCTGGGCTCTAAAGGAAAGTTTACAACACCTTTTCTCATTACTGATAGAAAATAATTCGTAAAAATTGGCAACGAGAAGTTAATTATTTTAATATTAATTATTGAAAAAAAACCCATATTTTTGAAAAGCTATTTTAGCAATGCATTCTGTTAAAAACGTGCATAATATATTATATATAAATTAGCCAGCGTGCCTCAATGCCTCTAATTTTTGATGTTTCCTTTCTTAAAAATTGGTTATTCTATAGAAAATTTGGTTAATGACACACACAGACATCTAAATAACCTTTATTTCGTCTAAACATGAAAAAAAATTTTAATTTTATAAAATAAATACGAAAAGTTTCTCACTTAAATCATTTGACATTTATAAAATTTAACGTGCAGACAGACACTGACAAGCAGTTAAGTCAACTCCCGTTGACTTAATAAGTATCAAATTAAATACTTCAAAAGTTTATTAGATATTTCATCTGAATATAAAGTGAATATAGTTATTTAATTATGAAAAATTATTATTATTATATAATATTTTCGCGTATTTTTAAGCTATTTTGAAATCAAAATTGTAATTACATACTTCGTGCTTTCATTTAAAAATAACTATTATTATATTAATTAAAATTAGGGAAGTTAATGTTTTATATAATAAAAATCACAAATATATACTGTATTACAAATAAGTTTATTTTCTTCAAAATTCACAACAAAAATAGTTAAACAATAACTTTTATATATATTAATAATTTGAAATATTAACGTAACGATTACCTTTTTAAAATATTCTAACATATAACACGTCACAGTACTTAGTTAACGTAATCGAAATCAGCATTAGTTTGATAATACATTTAAAATTAACCAATTAAATATTATAACAAACATAAAAAAATTTTTAAATTATTAATTATTTAATCATTAAATGGAGTGTAAAAGATGGTTGTGACATATTTCGTTCGAAATCTTTGAATCACACCGAGAACAATGATGTCTTCCTAAAAAACAATAATAATTAACTGTCATTAGTATTAACGAGAAATAAATCTATTAAATTATATTTAAAATTATAGAATAAATTATATAATTTATTCGAAATTTTTATATTAGAAAACATCATTTATTGAAAGAATTATTTTGTGCATAAAATCAAGCTGTAATTCGTTATTATAAGAAAGTATCGTACTGAAACTAAGAGAATAAGAATTGTTAGTTAAAAAAACATAAATTTCATATACGCGAGACAATTTTATTATACTTTTTAAATAAATTTTAGATTTGAATTTATGATGATAAATAATTTTTTCTTTAAAATAGAAATTAATATTAAAATTTTTGTAGTTAAATTTCAAAAATGATATAGGAAATAACAAAAAATTACTTAATTAAGTTAGCATTTTAAAAATATAAATATATTTGATATCTTTAAAATTTCTAATTATAGGAAAAACAATTTAAATTAAGCCCTATCACTTGGGGCCAGCGCAAACTTTGGGTTCGGGCCTCACATTTACGGAAGCCTCACAAAAGGCATTTGTTACAGATTATTCTATAGCATTTCTTGAATATTTAAAATTTCTTTAAATTTTTATAAATTTTATTATTGAAAAATATCAACTTTTTTAACTTTATCTCTCTTTTTTTTTTAAATATAATGGGGGCCTCGAAAGGTAAGTGGCACCGACTCCTCTCGACTTCCTACACTGATTTTAATGAAAGTAGATCTAAGAGATTAAATTAATAAAAAAAAAGAATATATCTATTACACGTATGNAAAAAAAAAATATATATATATATATATCAAGATTAATCTTAATGAAATTAAAATATTTTAATAGGTTTGAAATACCTTTTCGCCATTTCTACAAGTTTCCATTCATTAAAAGAGCAAGCAACAAATACTCTGTTTCCTCCTTGGCACCATCTGAATACAATGGGCAACGATGATTCACTGATCGTCATACACGGTGTTAAAGTGCAGCATCGATGTCTTAATTCTTCTTCCTAAACAAGATAAAATTATTAATATAACGAAGTTAATTTATTATATACCAATCTCAATAACAATATTTACTTTATTTCTCTTATCTTCTTCTAATTTTGATGGACTAAATCGTACAAAACGTTGTAGAATCCTTTGCGAAGCGGTTTTATATCTAACAGGACTACAAAAATAATTCTCTTCAGAAAATGGTGATCCTTTAGAGGAATTATTACAAGGCGAAAATTCATTCTTGGTTCTTAATGCACAAGGTATATGAATGGGCTCGGTTTTAACCATATTTCTTTTTATATTAATTTTTCTAGAATTTCCCGATCGTTTAGAATTAAACAGGCATTTGTTTGTATGACTTGGACCGTTTCCCATCTAAAAATATATCAATCAAAATGTAATTTAATTTTAATAATTAAATTATATTAACTTATAATTAAAACTAATTAACTTACATTGAAATTTTTAGGAAATTTTTTTGTTTCGAAATCATTAATCTTTCAATCGAGAATTAACTCTAAGCGACGATCTAATTTGCATATTCGAAAGTCTTTGTTAAAATTTTTTTTTCTTTTTTGTGAGTAATTAAAATGACTTTTCTTAATTATTTAATAATTCTTTTATTTTAAAGATTAATAAAATAATCTTTAGTGAATATTTAAAATAATTTTCTAAATTATTAATTTTTCTCATTAAAATAATGTTTTAAAATTTTTTTACTTTATGAAAAATGTAGAAATAAAAGAAAATAAAAATAAAATAATAAAATCATGTTTTTATTTATTTTTATGAACTACAATATAAAATATATTTTCAGTTATTTTTTTTTACACGAATGATAATTTAATGAGCATTTTCTATTATAAAAATATAAAATAAAATAAAATAAAATGATGGTTTATAAATGAATTCATCGTTTTATTTAATGATGAATCAGCTTTTAACATGCAATAACTATTCTACAAAAGTTTATATTTAAAAACATTTAAAAAAAAAAAAACGAATTTTTCGTTCAATACAAATTTATTTAAAATACAAATTTCTTTGTTTTTTCCCCCAAATTTTTAAGCGTTTAGTTGTCGTTAATAGCAAACTGTAAAATCCATTGAAGTAACTTCTTTACTTCTATGTATATTAATGGACATCCATCATCAGCGCATCTGCATCCGTAAGAAGTTCGAAGTATGCCAACTAATTTATCTTCATTGTTTTCATTAATTATCAAGCTTCCTCCACTTTCTTCCTAAAAGTTAGAATATTTTAAATAATGAAAAAAAAATTTTTTTTTAAAGCAATAGAATTAAGAAAAGGACAGGACTTACGAGACACGAAGTAGGATGCGATGTTTTTCCACACATTTCCTTATATTCTAATTTATAAAATGTTAAATGGTTCTCACAATATTGTTTCTTTGTTATTTCTGCATTCATTTTCTTAAGGATATAACGTGAAGCTATTAAAA
>NW_019388473.1:0-6823 GCF_000671375.1 Centruroides sculpturatus
AAACAAAAAATTTATGGCATTAGAAAGTCCAACAATTTTTAAGACAAAACTTTTATTGTATCAAACTTTATTCCGTCTTCAGATGGATAAAATGCCTTTGCCTAACATTAAATTCTTTTATGCAAACAGAACAGAATTCTTTTGTGTGAAAGAATTGATATGTGCTTTGAGATTATGTATTCAAACATTAGAAAACCAAAGACTTTGAATTAAATTTTTTGTTTGATATTTCTTTAAATGTTACAATAAGGAAAGTACTTTAACCTTTAAAAAGTTAGAATAAAATTCTGAAAATGTCTTCGGCTGAAAAAAAGAATTCTTATTTCAAGGCTTTTTTGTGTTTTGTTTATATTCTATAGTCTAACACATATAAAAACACATTTAAATTATTTTCTCTATACAATAAATAAGCTATAACAACAATGTATTATTATTATTTGCTAATTAATCAGGTAGCTATAATTAATTGAATTTAATCAAAATTAAACAGGGATTATATATTTAGGTATTGTTTATTAGGTAAATTTCATGGTTAAAACAAAGTTATTGTCAAAATAGACTCTCTGTTAACAAGATCAGAAATCTCTGGCAAAAAAATTGAAAAAATAATACTTCAAATAAAAAATAAAATAAATTTCTAGTGGAAATGTAAGGTTAAACTTGGCACACTTGCACAGTGAGTAAGCCCACACTTCATGCGCCATATATTTGTCTCCTACTCGCACAAATTCATCACAAACATATCGGTCAGATGGGATCTACACTTATTCAAATTTTGGGTTCTCACCCAACCCAGTTTGTCTTTATTTGCTTTTAATTGCTGTATTTCAATATTAATGTTGTCAATACAGAATTTATGGTATGGTATTTACAAGGTATAGTATTAGTTAGGCCATTTTTAAACCCTTAACTGGTATCGTAAATTTTTCAAACGTAACTGGTATCATGGGGGCTGCGCGGGCCCCAAGCAAAATTTGCCTTTAGAGAGCAAATTTAACAATGTGACAGTTCAAAAGTACATAAATGCTAAATGGAACCCTTCTTTAGTATAATCAACTTTTATTTATTTATATAATTTTCTTTACTTAATTATTACAAGAGATCACAAAATTGTTACAACTTTTGGTGTATGCTTTTTTTAACAATACAAAAATCTACCCTATTGTAAGTTTTTAACAAAGATATTTTTTTTTCTTATTCTTAAGAAACTAATCTTATAAAAAAGTATCTCTTATAGCCTCTAACTATCATTTGTTAAAAAACCACAGGTAATATAATCACTTCTATTTTTAAGACTCAGGAACATTTTAACGCAATTACGTAGTTCAGTCTTGAGAGTTATCACATAGTATTTTTGTAGTACTATGCACTTTGCAAATAAATTTCAAACAACTGTTGCACTTAGTAGCATATTTACCATCTTTTTTTCCAGCACAAAATGACAACATACTCTTTTCAGGAGATTTCGGCTTGATCTAGCAATTTGTATAATATTATCATCTATTAGCAGTTCAAATGATTCTTTGGTAGTCATTTTGAATTTTTGATGCAAGGTTGAGATATCTTTGCAAAATAATTGTAAAAATAAAAAAAACATAAAAACACATTTCCACAAAAAACCAACGTAACTGATATCGTGGGGGCTGCGCGGCCCCCAGAAGGTACATAGCTCCATCCTTGTAAGTGCTACAAAGCCGAACATTTGGCACTCGCTAAGAGTCGTGACGTAATAAGATTACATAAAATGGCAGATGCGCACGATATTTCGATTTTTAGAAAATCGTAAAAATATGACGCGTGGGGGCCGCGGGGCCCCCAAGAAACCAGTTAAGGGTTTAATAGTAAGTCTCAAGCAACTGAAAACTACATTTACCCGGCATCTACCAATCCCCATGAGTTCCAGCTAACCGAGTACACCGTAATGTAATGGACCTTCAATGGGAGTAGCTGAAGACTTTTCCTGTAAACTCCTACCACTATAAATTGAATGTTATATTTACTAACAAAACATAAGATTCCAGAAAGACTAATTTTTATTAATAAACAAGCATTACGTATTTAATTTGTTTTAAAGAAACAGGTAGAATTACATCTCCGAACGAGATCGTCGGAGCCATACGCCACACTTTTAGAACCAAAACAAAAAATCAAAAACCATACTACTTTGCAAGACCTTTTGCAAGATAATCTTAACAGTGTGACACGACTCTATTGTATTTAATTATTTAGCCCGAACGACCACGCCGACTTCGAGTGGCCCTTTCAATCAGTTTTAGGAAGGCGCGAGGGCAAGCCCCACACGGGCGTCAAAGTAGTCCATTCGCACCGAAGTGCACGACTACACGCTCCACATCGGCGGAGGCGAGCCCCGACGAACTCGGAGCACGGAAAATGGGCAGTGTACCGGTAAACGATAAAAACTTACTTTCGGAGGCAAATATCCGGCAAAGGGTCACACGCACAGGTAGGGTTCCTTTGACTTATTTGGTCTTACAGAGGTTCTACAATTCTGGGGTGGATGGGAAACCCCTCATTCAAAGTTCACATCTTGGAAAATAGGGTTCACTAAGGAGTAAAGGTGTCCAATCTACCCCAGGCCCCATACGAACTCTCGAATATAACATGAAAATTGGAACGTTAGCAATTCTTTACGTGTAAATTCGTAATTAGCCGGTTTTTAAATTGTAATTAAAGAATATGAAAAGAATATTTACCAGCGACGGAATTTTTATCTAAGTTTTGGTTGGGTCCTAAAGAAATAGCAAACTTTGGCTTGGAAGACACATCCAATTCTTCAATGTCATTGGAAGTAGGAACTTCATCTTGATTTGATAACACACAAGTGAAGACAGATACTAATAATAGACTTATAAAATATCCAACGGATAACAATTTCATGTTACAATTGTTAAATACAATCCACTTACGCGTAAAATTACATAATTAACTCAACGCATTTTAATAATTAAGTTTAAAAAGTAAACAAAAACTAAGTTATTTTACACAATCGAATTCGTTCGACGTCGTCGACTCGATGCGAGCTACCATGTTGTAAGACCGCATTCGTCTCCGCAACAAATTCCTATTGGTCGACACAGATCGAAATTCCCACTTATTTTTAATCGACTCGATTCAAAACTTTTATCAAATTTTTAAAATTTATTTTTATTTTCATAGTATTTAATAACGTTTATAATTATCGGCAAGTAGTTTATTTATTTATTTTTTTAATCTATTTTTTAATTAAACGAAATCGTCACGTATATTCTCGCGAGATTGAGATTTTTAAATATGAATAATTTTGAAATTCAAATATTTGGCGGCAAATTTTTGATGTTTTTTATTTTTTTTTTAAAATACGATTTTAAACATGTTTTTTTTTTAAAAATTTATTTAGCTATTAATATAACAAATACCTTATAATTTAATTAATAAGGCCTGAAGGCCCGAAATTCTCTGTCAATGACGTCAGAAAGGTCTACCTTTTACGTAAAATAGCGATTTAAAATCCGTATAATTACTGTAAAGTACGTTTAATATCCAATTATTAATTGTACGTGTTTTTATTAAGGGGCCTTTCATTAATTACGTATACAGTTTAAGGGGGTGGAGAAAAAACTGCAAAGCACACAATGAGGAGGGGGTTCGAGGCATTGTCTACGTAGAATTTTTAGGGGTATTTACGAACCTCGCGTTTTTTTATGCAGCGCTCGAGAAGCGCTTTACAGCGAACACACTGAAACTGGTTTCTAATTGGCCAATACTGCTCGTGACGTCATTTCGCTACACTCTCGCTGCATAAAAAAACGCGGGGTAATTTATTCTTATAAGCGAGTCGGATTTGCACATAGCTTAGGGCCTTACATTTTATTACTATTCGGTGGAGAGAAAAAGGGTCTATTCTATGTTACAGCATAGAGCCACAAGTCTAAGTCCAGCCGACTTACTAGTCATGTGAATAAACTATTTGAAGAGCTTTTTTAAAGTCATTTCTTCAATGTCAGGGGGTCCATGAACTATTGTACACGTAATTAAAGGGGAGAGGTTTGCCAAATGTACAACATTGTATGCAGTAGGGAGGGAGAGGGTGAATAATAGCTCGTGAAAACTATATGAACATGTATATCTTTTACATATTCACATATTATACATAAATGTTTATTTTATAAACACAAATTAAATAGGTCCCAAGTAAATAAATGATTTGTTTAAAGCTGTATGTTTTGGGGCAATTTATTACCTCGCTTCGGATTTTAATCTTAAGCACCCGTTAATTTTCTACTGTTAATTAACGCGTAAAAATTGTGGGATCTTGTTCGGGCCCCTATGAACCACGGCCCTAGAAATTTAGAGGAACCCGTTATTTTCTCTCGTCGGCCCTGGTAAAGCGTATAATTATACACTTATACCAGTAAACCAGTAATTATATTGTAAAACCTGCCTAAAACGGAAAAAATTCTTCGTAACGGAGTAATTTTCTGTGTTAAAGAAAACCTATCAAACCGGAAAAGTATTCGTTACAGGTCCGTTTTACACAGGTTTTACTGTATAATTTAATACATTAAAGGTTATTATTATTATTATTATTATTCAGAATTTAGTTTTTAGGCTACTACGCGAAAAACTATTTACATTTTAAAAAATAAAAACCGAGAAAGCCATTTTCTATTGTTTCATATAAGCCCATATATATCTCTGTCTGTTTAAAATTTATGTATATATATAAATTTTATTTATTTATTTTTATATAGAATGATGAATATTTTGTATACAAATATCACTTATATGCATGTATATAAATGATTAATCGTTTGAAACTTTTATTAACTCTTAAATATTCATGAATACGTACGAATAAAACCAGAATAGATCAAGTAGAATATACTTAAATTTATATATTTTTAATTTCTTTTAAATCATAGAAGAACCGGTAAGAATTTTAAGTGTCTTAAACTGTAATTAAATGAAATTTTACAAGTAAGAGATAGTCTTTGTTATAGTGTTATTCTCTTATTCATTTTATACTTTATGTTTGTAAAGTTATATTTTAATGATGGAATAAAAACTCCAAATATCTTTAGTTCTAAATATAAAATAACTTTAATGCTTCTACACTTGATTTCCGGTAGAAAATCGAGNATATATATATATATATATAAAACCCCACTCACGTGACAGCCGCATTAATTCCTCACGTCACGTGAAGCCGCGGGAACGGGATGACGTTCTCAACGTGTGTTATAAGGAATATAAGCAAACAACTCGAAACGAACCACGCGGGAAGGCTCCGATCACGTGACGAATTAGCGTGGAGGGAGAAGAAGAGAGCGGAGTCACGTGACGGGGCGTCGGAAGAAGGAAAGTTACGGAAACTATTCCCTCACGGAAATTTATTATACGTAAAAAGTATTCGGGATATCAAATTGCCATCTCGCGCTTTAAGATGGGGGTGGGTGGGTGGATGGGGAAAAGAGTGTATAAAGTCCCATATTTTGGCAAGGGAGAAGAGTTTATGAAAGGCAAGCGATCCACTAAATTATTCGACACTTTCAACTTATTCTTTCGAATAATTCGTGCAAAAAAAAAAAAAAAAATTTAAAAGGGGGGAAGCTCGTTGTCACGTGTTAAAGTTTGCAGAAATTCATAAGAAGAGTCTCGGTAAATATTAAAAATAAAAAGAGGAAAAGGGGGAAACGTGTTTAGAGAGTAAAAGAGGGGGGTATAAAGAAAAAAAAAAGGAAAATTTTTAATATATGTTCGCCTTATGAAAGTATTTATATATTAAAAATTGCTTTTATGAATGTCGAGAGAGTAGAAAGTAAAAAAAAAAAAAAATTTTTAAATACGTAAAGTATAACGTCAGAACGAATAATAAATCGTTTATTGTACGTTTAAACGTCCGTTACTCGCCGTCGGCGGTCGATACCACGTGATCGTGATCGTAACCGTAACGACGGTAACGTGGCCTTTTTTTTTTTTTTATTTTTCTAATCGAAAAGTTCTTCTATCCCGACTGGTCACGTGAGTATTTAATAAGACTGGCAAAACGGTCACGTGCTCGATTACTAACGTTACGTGATAGAGAGATGAATGCGTGAGAGGAGATTTACGTGATTAAACCCGAAACGTAACTCGAGGAAGAAGTTTTCGGTAAAAGTAGTAAAAGAAAATAAAAATAAATTTAAAAAAAAACACCTTCTTAAAATCTTACAAAAAAAGGAAATTGGTGAGGAGTAAAGCGGAAGTTGTCATTTCGAAAATTCGAGGGATAATTAGCCACGTCACGTGACGTCAGTGAAGCGTAACCGTTTACGTCTCATTCAAAATTTATCTCGATTAAATCCGTCGAGCGGCGCTCACTTTCTATTATCGCTTCGTCACGTGACAAATTACAACTCCGTGTTTTCCGTACGGGAGTCGATACGACAGCCGACTTGGCTCGGGTCACGTGATAAAAGTTTTTTTTTTTTTAAATGTTTCTGGTAGACGTATACACCTCCTCGCCTTCCTCCGTTGTAATTATCGATTTAACGCTATACCGAACGGTCAAAATACGTATTACGAATCCGAGGAAGATGATAGGTAAACTAGATTACGACGAGATTCAAAATTATACAGAGATTATCTTAATCAGATACGTACGACGTCAGGATTAAGCAGTTAAAACTGGGGAGAGCAATTTTCCAGGAACGTTTTTACGGGCCTAATCTCCAGAATCCACTAGAATTAGGAAGGGGGAGAGAGGAAATAAAAAAGGCCCACGTAGTATCCAAGAGAGGTTAAAATTAAAAGCTCGAGGCATGTTTTTCTTATACAAGTCGAC
>NW_019388474.1:0-793 GCF_000671375.1 Centruroides sculpturatus
TCGCACATAACGGTCGTCGACTATTCCAAAACATTTTCGACTTTAAATTACATTATAACCAATCTTACCCGTTTTCACAGAGTGCAAGAATTAGGAGCCCCGTTTCCAGACTAATTAGAGAATTTTTACATAGGTGTCTGAAGCAAAAGTGCCAATACATTCGGTCATGTGGCCCCTTAGTCTCCCTTTTCCTAGTTTCCAAGGTGTCTCAAATTCCATAATCAACAAAGAACAGAAAATTTGTGAATTCTCACTTCTTCTGCAAATATAAACGAAATTAAAGAAGGATATTTGTCTATTCACTCATGCAAGTATTCTTTAACAGTTGACCAAACCACATTTTTTGTTCTCAAGTTAATCCAGAATGCAACAAGGGCTATCTTGTGAGAGCGCTGATCAGACGTTCAGTCACAGGGTTTGAAGTTTCTTGCATTACACAAATGCACGTTTTTTATTGCTCACGCCTCCTTTTACTCTCCGGCTGTTATATATAACAAAAGGAAAGTATGGCGATTGGTAAAAAAATTACCACCCAAAAATTTTGTATTTTTTGACACGCCTTGCCATTTTATAATAGTTAAAAATATAAAAAGTACTTTTAAATAAAATATCATAACAGATGACGCCACCAAATGTTGCCGGCAAAGTCAACCAACTCTTTGGTAGTGGAAAATCAATCATGTTTATATACTATATAGCAGGGGTGTCCAACATTTTTGTTTCTCTGGGCCGCATTGGAAAAAGTCAAGGAGTTTTGGGCCACAAAGTCAAGGAGTTATATATATTATATATA
>NW_019388474.1:2339-6933 GCF_000671375.1 Centruroides sculpturatus
ATGAGTCATTGTTTACACAGCTGGATGACCTTGAGAACAGCTGGAATCGGATTTCCCGGGACATTCTCATAGAAGTCTCGGGAGGCGATGGATTTATAGTAGGGTGAATACTAGTTGGCCGTATATTTTAAAATATTTTTACAAAATTAAAATTTTTATTGCGATTTCCGACCCCCCGACTTAATTAAACTTATATATAATAAAACATATTAATTAAAAAAATTCAAAAAGTATTGGAGGTCGTTTTTTATATCAGAAAGTAGCTTTAAATAACTTTACCGAAGTGCACTACAACTTTAGAACGATTAATTAAATTTGATTAAAAATTCCCATTAAAGAACAATTAAGCGTTAATCGTGCGTCATTAAAAGTTGATTAAAATCGCGATAAAATTCTTTCGCGCGGGTAAAAATTTTTGAAAAAATTTGAAGACCTAAAGAACATTCCAAAAATTGAAAAAATTTCTAAAGTGCACTTAACTACCGAGTTTTTCGTAACGCTATGTAACTTTCCCGAGATGTCTCGGGCTTGGAGCTTATAGTCCTTTACGTATGATTAAAAATTGCTCTCTGGCATTGTGACGATGGCACAATAAATAATTGCTTGTTTTCTGTAAGAATTCCAGTCCAGGAAACAATCGGATGTAATCCAGTTTTATTTGTAACCAATATGCATTTGGGTCTTTCTTCCCGTATAGCTTCTATTTTTCCGATCTCTTTATATAAGCACACTAGTGATGGTTTAATGTTTTACAAATAGTTGCTGTTTTGTAGCTATAACCTACCTGCCTTTTAAACATTAGTCGCTTAAACGTGTACCCTGAGCAACTTTTTCTCTTACATTTTCGATTTTCGAAACTTTTACTTATGAAAAATCAACTGAAGCATGTGCGTCACACGTCTCCAAAAGCCATCCCCACTACTCGCACATAACGGTCGTCGACTATTCCAAAACATTTTCGACTTTAAATTACATTATAACCAATCTTACCCGTTTTCACAGAGTGCAAGAATTAGGTCCCCCGTTTCCAGACTAATTAGAGAATTTTTACATAGGTCTAAAAATATGTTCGATTTCCCGCAAAAAGGCAAAAACCGCATCTGCGCCTGTAAATCTTGCACGTCGCTTTCTCTTAACACTTCATTTGTTACTTAACCACTTCCATTGTTAACAACCTCTCTCCGCGGGGGGGGATTTCAAAAAATCTCCCCGCAGGGAGAGTTTTTGAAATTCCCTTCTTAGTGTACACATGGCACATTTTTGTGACGTTTGAAAACAAATTGAAATAAATAAATTGAAAAACTGTAATCAAAAACGCAAAAAACCGCATCTAAAATAGTATAATAGAAGCCGAGTTCTTCATGGGAAGTCTTAAGTCTGTCTCTCTCTCCCGTGGGGGGAATTTCGTAAATCCCTTCTTAGTGTACGTTCTCATGATGCACCCTAACTGTGTACCAAATTTCAACCTTTAGCTCCTAACCGTTTGGGCTCTGCGCTTATTATTATTATTATTCGGAGTGGCTATTTCAAAGGGAAATTTTGGCAAATAAAAATAATATTGTCGACGATATTAACTTTAATATTCAAAAGAAAATTCAGAACTTTTAAGTTTGGGCATTGAAAAAAATATAAATCAAATCAACTTTTTATTAACAAATACATTAATTAACTCTTATCAGAAATGCTAAACTATAAGTACGATGTGTGTTAGAGTACTATTGCGAACAGATATAGTATATTATTTGTAAACATATTTATTATTTTAACTTTTATAAATTATTTAATTTGATGCAATGCGACGCGCTCAGAATCGATCAATTACTGTCGCGTTTTTTAAGATGGCGGCGGGAGCTGATAAATTACTTTTTCATTTCAGACGTTAATTAGAGAGTGTTATTTTAATGTACTTTTATACATAGTGTATGTTTATTACAATTAATAAATCTATATAGGAATAATATATATTACTAACTGTATGTTAAAGCTTACTTGGCTCAATGTAACGGCAAATATATAAAGGAAATTCATGCATTTTTTTTTTTATTTTTACAGATATACAGTAAATGCTTTACTACGATTACATCCTCGACATATACGTTTTCTCTACTATCTAACAGTATAAAATACTTGTTGGTTTAAAAATAATAAGATTTTTATTATTTATATTTTCTTCAATTTGATTTGTAAATGCAAAAACTAAATTTATAAAATATCAACTCACTATAAATAATTCTAACTTTCATTTATTAACACCAGATTTGTTAAATTTCACTCAATTGTGTTACAGTCGACTTCCCTATAACACTATTAATATGTAAATTTTCGACTATAAATTCGTATCTTCTATTATCAGGACTTATTATACTGGTTTTACAGATAATATTACAAAGATTAACAGAAAAAATTTTTATTTTATTTCATATATATCCCTATAACACTGTTGATTATTCCGTTTTATATGAATTCTATGTTGTACGAGTCACTTAGATTTTACAAATACGTGAGCCGTTCATAGCCTGGCGCACGTATATGTAAAATCTAAGTGACTCGTACAACGTGGAATTCATATAAAACGGAATATCAACAGTGTTATAGGGGGGTCGACTGTATTTTTCAAATTCAGAGTAGTAAAGCTTGTTAATTTTTTAAATATTTAAAATTTAGTAGATATTTAAAAAGCAGATATTTAAATTTTTTTAAATTTTAACAAATATTACTATATATGTCTTAAAATTCTGAAGTAATGAAATAGAGTTTTTGCGATTAATTAGGTTTTCTTTAATAATTGTTTTCGTGACAACATACAGGTAAATCTATTAATGATTTTTATATCATGAATACGATGACGAGTGTC
Organism: Centruroides sculpturatus; assembly: GCF_000671375.1. Lineage (NCBI taxonomy): Eukaryota > Metazoa > Arthropoda > Arachnida > Scorpiones > Buthidae > Centruroides > Centruroides sculpturatus. Next base: position 5,194 of record NW_019388474.1, read on the forward strand.
ACGATTTGAGAATTATTTTTTAAATATTCTTTTTAACAGGAAAAAATTTAAATAACACTGATTATCAGTCAACGGTCTACATTATATATAACACATTATAATTATGGCGAAGTATGGAAATGGTGACAGGTACTCTATTAGAGTACCTGTCACCATTTCCATACTTCGCCAATTCTTTACGAATTTCTCCTAATACAGGTTCTTTACTTAAATTTCTCTGCATTAATAATTTATCAGCGAAATGATAATTGAATTGGGATCAGCAACTCAAAATTCAAATTTACAGCTAGATTGTTCATATGTCCACTAAAACTAGCAAAAAATAAGCTTAATTGGTAACTCAGTTGCATTAATTGTTGATTTTATCAGCAATATATTAAAACTTAGAAGAACGTTGTTGCTACAAATATGTAACAGAACCAACAAAAACATTTTATTAACATCATGTAGTTTAAAAAACAATACACTTAAAATAATTAATAAAGTCTCTACTTATGAGTTATACAATAGTGCAAAAACGCAGTTAAACACATGGTAAACAGACACGTGTAATATGAATTACAAGGGCTGTTAAATCGAAGTTTTATAACTGCCAAATTGAAATTAAAACAAGGCTAAATGTGATTCTTGCTTTCATAAATTTAGTTTTTTGATGGTGACAGGATAGTGCGACAAATGCTATCATATGACTTATAAACGACACTTTTCCGAATCACGTTTCAGGCGTCACGTAATTAAACGTGAGTAGTATATATATGAGAGACTCTGGGATAATTTGGTTAACTTCGCGAGGGTTTATAACTTTTATCCCAGAATCTCTCATCATTTTGAGGGAAAGACGTCGAGCAGGGGCTAAAATCGTGCAAAATCGCAGAATCTCTCGACCGATTCCGAGATAATTACCATCCCAGAAACTCTCATAGGAGTCGAAACCACACCCATTTTCGATGCCCCTTCGGTTATACTTCNAACGTGACATCTTATGCAGTGAATTAAGAAAGAGGAAATATTAATCTGCCAACAACATTATATTCTATGTAGAAAACTCCATATAACATATATAAAAAACTAGGCATATAATTGAATACAACTATTCACGGGTAAACATCGGCGAGTTGGGGTATGTACAATAGAATTGTCAAAGATACACACATAATTAATATATAATTAAGTAATTATTACAAAATGTTATCTATATAAAAAATCGACATGGATTGATAATAATAATAAACTCAGAGCTCAAAATGTTAAGTGTTAAAACTCGAAGTTTCGTACACAGATAGGGTACGTCATAAAAATGCTTACTAAAAAGCGATTTTCAGAAATTCTCCACCTCTGAGGAGAGATGAGTGTAAAGAATTACACTGAAAAACTCGGCTACTGCTGCACTATTTTAGATGCTGCTTTCTCCATTTAGCAGGAATGTAACATACTTCTCGACTCATCTATAAATACTCTAGTGTTGGAAGAGGGGGTACCTAATTTTTTTACCTAGTAAAAACAGGTAAGATCAGATATAATCTAATAATCTTCATCTTTGCTATCGTTATTTTATAACCGAGCAATGCTGCGGTCATTCGCTAGTATTTAAATATATTTTGAGTTCATAAATAACATTTAAAAAATATCAATTTTTTTGTATCGTAGCTGTCCTAATGTTTAGGAGACCAGAAAATACAGAATAGAGTGAACTCGCCATCTGAAATATTTCATAAATTCAATATATTAATACAAAAATTT
>NW_019388475.1:0-3925 GCF_000671375.1 Centruroides sculpturatus
AAATTTATAATGTACAGTAATACTATTACTAAATTCATTTGACTGTTTTAAAAGCAATATACTATATAGATATATGACTTTATTTTATCAAAATGAGTAACATTTGTATGTAATTGAAATAATTTGAACTCTACCAAGTCTGTTTTTCAAGTAACAGATGCAAAATATATGCTAAAATTGCATAAACTGCTACTAATAAACGCTAAATCTACTTTTATTATGGGTTAGGGAAAACTAATTAAAAACTGAATTATAACATTCAAATTTTCTGCTATTAAAGTAAAATATTTTGCTACTAAAAGCTGGATTTAAAGAGGAGGAAAAAACACTAAAAAATAATTAGGCAACTTTGTACTGTGCCCATAAAAAAATAGAAAAACAATTAAAAGGTAAGCAGAGTTAATCTTTTATTTTATTTCTTCATTGCTTCTAAAATTTGTAATTTCGTTTAGTCGGTTACAAAATTTTAGAAACAAAAATTTTTCATTTTATTGCATTATGATATGTCATTCCACATTTATTTTTTTCTTAATTCTTGAGTTTTTGCTGTTAAAATTTTTTTGTTACCAAAACCTGTCTCTACAAGAAAATAAATATTATATATTAGTAGTAAAGATCAAACTATAAGTAATCTATAAAAACTAGAAGCTATACTAATTAAAATATTTTAATAATGTTTCATTATTTAAGTTGTCATAGTTAAATACTACTTGATAATATGCATTAATAATAGCGTAAATAAATTAAAATTATTTTCACATAAATAATAATAATTCTTTATTTTTTTTAAATAGATTTTGTTGTAAAAAGTTTGGAAGACTTTCTTACACAAAAGGTAAAGTTTCCAGGCATTTTCTCCCTCTTTTTTAAGATCAGATTATATGAGAAGATTGCTAATAGAGTAATAAAATATAAAAAGTTTAACTTAAAATTTTTTCGGAAATTTTAGTTTTGTAATATTTTAAAATAATGAAAAACTAAATATAACATAATATAATTTTTTAATCTAATCATAACAAAAATACTGTAGTATTGAAATAACGTGACTTCCGATTTGTATCGAAAGTTCGTTTATTAATCTCTCCATATTTATTGATAGTCTCGGCTTTCATCTATCTAACTCCGTTCTTCAGACTAAAGGAAAGATAGACAGACGGACAGACTGACAAGTAAGTCTACAATTTTTTTTTTTTTTTCAAATTGCAGCCCAAACACGAATATTAAGTATGAAGAATGAAGAAAAAAAGATACAGTAACTTAAGCCCTCCCCATTGACACAAACACACGTTATTTGAACGTCACACATTGTTTTTAAAAATATTTATGAGGCAAAATCAAACCATTTGCAATACAATCATTTTGCATATGTTAATAAAAGGTCTTTATTAATTATTCAAATATTTTGAATTTTTGAGTTAGCTTCCTTTGGGTATTTCTGGATCTACTATTGATATAAAGTGTTATAGTTTTTTAAAAATTATAATTTAAGATAATTGTATAATTTTTTCAAGAAATCTAGAAAAATAAATATAATTTATTTATTTATTAAAGTTCAATAAATGATTTCTGAACAGTCACAATGTATACATAGAATCGTTTCTCTGAATAACGTTGTTTAATAATGTTATTAATATTCAAAGCTTTATTACATTAGTTTTCGAATTAGTAATTATTATATTGGCAATTAAATTAAATTTATATTTTTAACCGGTTTCTTGAATAAATGGTGTTGAACGTTACTCATAGAAGATACTGTGGCGCGTTACGGCTTCATGAAGCCCAAGCGAATTTGAATCAGGGAGCCCCATCTACAGCGTTAACTTCAGATATTTTTCTTCGCGGGAATTTTTTAGAGGGAGTATTTTCCTATAGAAGATTGGTTTGGGGCCCAGGCAATTGCCCATTTTGCCCATAGTTTAACGCGCCACCGAGAAGATATTTAAATTTATTACACAAAATATAAATGCTCAAGGGCAAGATATAATTTTACCCATTAATTTAAGACCAGATTCGATCTACAATGGTGTGACTGTTATGCTTGAATATATGAAAACGAAATTCTGATTCCAATTACTGTACTCTTGAGAAGTGAGCTTCGGATCAAATTCATATTCACATCAGTAGGAGAATCTCTTATCGATGATCATCCGGATAGCAATTTACATTATTTTATTATAAAATTTCAAAATATGTTACAGTAAACAAGATAATGAACAAACGAAATATATTAATATATAGATGAAATAAATTTTATTATAGTTTATTACAATATAATCATTTGATAAGCTTCGTTTTTTACTTAAATAGATAATTATTTTATCATATGCGCTGTTATGTATTTCCTTTTATGCATTTATTTGATTGAAGCACCGCCTCTTTCGGAACCGCCATCTTAACCGCTTCCGAATCTGAGTTGATTATATCATCAGTCAATAGATTTTTCGTTTTGTACTGGTTGGAATTCAGGAATTGTCCTCGTGATTTATAGGTTAATGAGTTACTATGTATATCAACCAGCCGGTTTATGCTTTACTAGTCGCGATTCTCACCACCTAATGATTTTAGCGAAATAAACAATTAAATGAATCTAATTTCCATAAAGAATCATATTTATTTTTATCCTTTAACACTTTATCACAAATACAGACATTATTTTAATTTATTACTACTGAATTAAATATACAATTTAATATGTTTTATATATTATTATTATTATTAACATTGCTTATTTAATATTATTAAAAATTATTTTTTTAAAATTAAAAATACACATAAACATTAAATTTTAAGAATTGATTTAAAAAAAAAACAAATCGATTTTTAATATTACCGCCAGAGGTTCCGGAATAAACGATTTCGACAGTAGCGCTACTTGCGGCGAATGACGACATTATTCATTCAATGTAGTAATGGCAATCAATGATGGTTGTTGTTGTTTCTTGCTTAATAAAAACTTCAATATTTGTCGTTAGTTATATTATATATATTTAATTTAAATTATTATTATCGATCAGATTACTGTTATTTTTGAATACAACGTCTACTTGGACGGGGATAACGGGTTTAAAACCAAAGCTTAGTTATGAAACCAAATCATCGGTACGAACTATTAAATTTACCGAAAAAAGATATATCTTGTGATAGTTTTGAAGAAATCGGAGAAAAAAAGGTAAATATTATATTAAATTACATATTTGTAAGGTTTATATATTTATTTTTAATATTAGTAAGTTACATGCATAAGAGATTTGACATATTTGACTATATTTGAATGTTTATTCCTGTCAAAGCTAATTTTTTAATAATTGTATATTTATATTAATATTGAAGAATATATACACAATGTTTTGAAATATTTATATAGTGAAGAACTATACTTGATATACAGTGAAACCTTCCAATAGCGGACACCTCTACTTAACGGACATTTTTACAATCTCCAAACCCTTCAAATAGGACAACTATTATATTTATCCGTAAATATATGTGTATACTGTATATAATTCATTGTATAGTATAACCTCCGAATAGCGGACACCGTCGGGACGGAGAAGTTTGCCCTCTGTTTACTGGTAAATATACAATGTCCTATTTGAAGGGTAAAAATGTGCGTTAATTAATTAAGTAGCGGTGTCCGCTATTCGAGGGTGTCCGTTAATAGAGGTTTTACTGTATTTATATACTTTAACATAGTTAAGAACTAAGTTGCAGTCAATATGCTTTATATACAGTGAATTATATATTTATATACTTGTAATACAGTGAAAAACTATGTTATTGATATATTATATAATTATAAATGTTAAACTTTTAATACATTTAATTGAATTTTTATACAGATATAATTATTTATTTAAAAAAACTAAGTTTTTTAAGTAATAAATAAGTAAATAATAGCGAAATATATTAAAATTATAATTATATA
>NW_019388475.1:6121-6800 GCF_000671375.1 Centruroides sculpturatus
CAAGAAACTAAATTTTTTAATAAAATTATTTTAAAGTCGTTTTAATAATAATTTTATTTAAAAAACTAAATTAAAATTTTAATAATATATTATGAATTAAATTTAATTACAAGAAACTAAATTAAATTCTTCAATTATATTACAATTATTCATGAAATTACATTTTAAAGTATATAATTTTATATATTGCAACTGTGAAAGTAATAAACCAGTGTTTTTATTCAATTTACTTGATTATTTTAACAGAGAATAATCGTTAAATTAATTATAATTTTTATGAATAAATAATATTAAATATAGTGATGTTATTTCATATTAGTGTAAAAAATTATTTTTTAATTAATTTAGCATTTAATTATAGGTTATCTTCTATTCCTACTACACGAACTTGATTTTTAGCAGAAAACATTTCGATTTTCTATCATATTTTGCTACATCATTAATATAGAATTACACATTACATTATAATTGATGTTCCTATCGACTGATGAAGGTTTACACGAATTACAGGGTACATGACTAATTTATTGATTGTTCTGGATTTTTTAAATTTGAATTAATGCTTAACACACTAAAAACTTTTTCAGTTACTGCAGTCTTTCTTCTATTATATTAACTTCATAATTGTAGGTCAAAGTACATCGTTTCTGTAATCTTTTCCTGTTGATATCTTTTCACA
>NW_019388476.1:0-6846 GCF_000671375.1 Centruroides sculpturatus
TGTAAACGGGGAAGAAATATGACTCTTTCAAGTGAAGTCAGTAGAAATTTCGTACTGCTGCGAGAAAATTTGTCAATAGACCCCTCGCTATCCCTACCGCGAAAAGTCAACAAACCTTAATTATTTTATGAGTATAATCAAATGCTTCTTTCTGAGTTGTAAATCGACCGATTCACAAAGTTTTTATTTCGTTTTGCTCAAAAAATGTAGTCTTCGAGATTTAACAGATAGTTTTGTTAGATCTTTAAATATTAATTTTATTTAAAAATTCAATAATACTGTACAAACTTACTGAAAATATACAGTGTGATTTGGAAGCTATACAACAAACTCTGCAACATAATAGACCTCTCAGAGAAACATTTTGTGGATGGCAATCGTGATTCCTGATGCATTGTTTAGGAGCTAAAATATCTGCCAGAAGTGTATCATGCATGATGGGTTTTGACACCACAGGTGTTCTGGAGACTGAGGTTCAGAATAGGCACCTGTAAATTGTCTACTAGTGTACTTATAACAATAAATAAAACATGCATTTATTGTTACAAGTATTGCCTGTACAGTTGCAGAGTGCCTAAATGACAGGGAACATGGGTTTCTGTACATAAAATGTTCCTCTCAGTAAAATCCATCATGCTGTAGAGTTTGTAGCATACCTTGTATATCTGTATATTATCTTCAGTAATTTATACTAATATGTAGTACATTATATTAGTAATTTATGTGAATATGGTGCTTCTAATTACATTTACTATTTTTAAGCCTTGCTCTTAAGGGAATACTTGAATTATTTTTATTTACTACTTTTTTATCTTTTTTAAGACCTAGTGCTATTGATAGTGTAAATATGTTTTTAGATATTTATACGAGGTCTGTTCAAAAAATACACGGACTGACGTCATAAAACAAAATGTACTTTATATAGAAGTTACATGTCTGGGTCCCCTTCAAAGTACTCCCTTCCCAATGCACACACTTATCCCAACAATGTTTCCACTTGTTGAAACAGTCTTGGTATGCTTCTTTTGTAATGTCCTTTAGTGCCTTTGTTGCATTTGCCTTCATCTCGGAAATTGTCTCAAATCTTTTTCCTTTCAAGGGTCTTTTGAGTTTGGGGAACAATAAAAAGTCACAAGGAGCAAGGTCAGGTGAGTAGGGGGTGGGAAAAAGCAGTGATCAAGTCTTTGGCCAAAAACTTACAAGTTCTGAGGGCTGAATGGGCTGGAGCATTGTTGTGATGGAGAAACCAGTCACCACTCCTCCACATTTCTGGCCTTTTGCGATGGATGGTGTCCCTCAGACATTTCAAAACTTCAATGTATTAAGTCTGGTTCACTGTGGAGCCTTGAGNACAGTGGCTTTTTTTGGCTTGCTCATTCATTAGTCGTGTATATTATTTTCAGGAAATATGAACCCATATTTACATACATGGCTAATCTGTTTGTAATTGACTAATAGAAATAAGATGTTCATACTTTTAAATTGAATAATTATTTTAGTGAGTCTGCGTTTTTACGGTTATGTAGATAATATTAAATCTGAGCAGATTGAATCAAAAAATTGAATTGTTTATCCGGTATATAAATGACTGTACTAAACATTATTAGAGAAATACCAAACAGAAATACTTTATCTAAGTCCAAACGCAGATTTTTATCTATGTTTTCTATATATACCTACAAAAAAATTAAATAATGATTATCAAATACATATACAGTAAAAACATCAGTTATACAAGTCGTGATTAACTATGGTTCTATATGATATGTGAATACACTATTTTTATATAGTGTGAGTCATAAAAGTAATTTTAATAAATAAAATAAATGATCGAATTACTTCAGATTAAAAATGATTGATTAAATTATAAAATAACGTCATAAGCGAATCATAGAGTCATTTAATTTTACAAAGAACAGAAAAAATTCTATATGATTTTATTTAAGAAAAAGCTTACAAATGCACTTAAATGTTAAGATTTTATTATTAATATTATATTGTATTGATAAAGCGTTTAAATAGCAAATTGTATCCTTACTTCATGAGATAAACGTTAAAAATACATACATTAATAGATTCGATATACATTGTAGTGCATCACAAAACAAGTATTCTAATATTACAGCATATGCTATAATAACGTATTCATTTACACTGTACTGCTTAATTAATTAATGTATATTTAAGAAATAACATTATATGCGAAAAATATATTAGTTATAAATTCTATTACTGTATATAAACATTATTTACATATTTAAATTATTTAACATTTACGAATAGGCAAGATGATTTTATGCAATTATAAAAATTTATTTACGTATGTATTTGTGATTCAGTTAATTTAAAATTTTTTTACAACTAACAGACATATTGCTAAAATGAAGTTACACCATAACATTTAATGGTATAAAATACATCTAAAATATGTTAATAATGACAAAAGAAATGGCATTGCTTGAAATCTATAGTACATTGCTCTATCGAAAATCAATATAATAATCTTTACAATTCGATTAACTTTAAATCCAAGTGTTTTAAGTTTCATTGCAAATGGAAGTGTGAATATAATTGTTGCAATGCTGTAAACTAAGAAACAAGTCGAAATAATAGTAGCTTTAATGTTTAAATATTTCTAATTTATTCAACGTTTAAATTTAAATATTTGAGTCTATGAAGCTTGTTGACGAGTTCGCGGATTTTCTTCTTCTTAGCATTAAAATGAATTGAGGATGCAAAATTTACAACTATAAAACACATTAAACAAATTACAATGCAAAACGCTTCGTTAATGTACGTTTACTTTAAGTAATTCACTATTAACAAATCTGCATAATATTAATTACACAATCGTAACTTTCGGTGGATTTTTATATTTATCTATTAAACATTTCTACATTTCATCATTAACAAACACTGATTAACATTATTTTATGTTTTTTTTTTAAATTTTGTATTATTCAAAAGTTACGATCCTTCATAAGAAAGTTATTAATTCAAAAATGATCATAACGTACAATGTACGATAAGCGTTACAAAATGACAATGTGCCTGGAATAACATATAGTAATTCTTACTTTATATTCAAAAATTACCGAGATATTTGTTATTTTCTCTTATTTCATTTGATTCAGGATAATAATGTATGTTATAAACACACTTCCAATTGACAATATTAAGCTTTCATTTATAGTGAACATTTGACAAGCCGTAAAATGAGGCAAATCTTCTACACACTTAAAGTGAAGGGATATACGAGAAGCCAAACTCTGTATTNTATTATTATATATAAACATTATTTACATATCTATATTATTGAAAATTCAGGTATAAGAAAGATGATTTTATGCAATTATTAAAATTTATTTACGTATGTATTGGTGATTCAGTTAATATCAAATTTTTTAAAACTAACGGACATATTCCTAAAATAAAGTTACACCATAATATTTCACGCTATAAAACGCATCTGAAATATATTAAAAATAACCAGAGAAATGGCACTGCGTGAAATCTATAGTACACTTACTATAGTATACTTGCGCTATCGAAAATCAATGTAATAATTTCTAACTTCGATTGACTTTAAATCCAACTGTTTTACATTTCATCACAAGTAGAGGTGTTGCTATACTTGTAGCAATGCTGCAAACAAAGAAACAAATCCAAATAACATTAACTTATATATTTAAATATTTCTAATTAATTCAACGTTCTAAATGCAAATGTTTGAGTCGATGAAGCTTGTTGACAAGTTTGCAAATTTTATGCTTCTTGGCGTTAAAATGAATTGAGAATGCAAAATTAATTGCTATAAAACACGTTAACAAGTCATAATGCAAAACGCATCATTAATGTACGTTCAGTTCAACTAATTTATTTTTGACAAATCTGCATAATATTAATTACACAATCATAACTGTTCGTTTGATTTTTATATTTATCTATTAAACATTTTTACATTCCATCTTGAACAAACACTAATTTACACTGTTTTATGTTTCTTCTTAATTTCGTATTATGCAAAATATACGATCTTTCATACGAAAGTTATTAATTCAAAAATAATCATAACGTACAATGTACGATATGCGTTACAAAATGACAATGTGCGTGGCATAACATTTAGTAATTCTTACTTCAAAAAATGACCGAGATATTTGTTATTTTCTCTCATTTCATTTGATTCAGGATAATAATGTATGTTATGAACACACTTCCAATTGACAAAATTAAGCTTTTATTTATAGTGAACATTTCACAAGCCGTAAAATGAGGCAAATCTTCTACACACTTAGCGTGAAGGGATATACGAGAAGCCAAACTCTGTATTAAGTGATTATCGCTGGATACTGAAACCATGTAGAAACCTTTGGTTATTTCATTCGCAATGTTTGTTACTCGAGATGCTGACACACATATATTTATAAAGTACATAAACGGAATAAAAGAAGTGAAAATAAACTCGATTAACTTATTTATTTTCATAGATGGAGGTACTGCGAAGTATAAATGTAGAAGAAATATCAGGTGACTTCCGATATAAACGCTCCAAAAAAATAAAATCCAGGAGTAAGTATTTGATAAACTCTTAACGACACATAAAATATATGTGTACATTTCTTGCATCGACTGTAATCGTGAAAAAGAGACTTGCTCTTCTTTCGAATAATTTAACAAAGCTCCCAAAGAATTTTCCAATTTTTCACAGATTTCTATAAACAATAGAAATAACCAAAGAACAGGCATTACACAAAATCTATAAAACATTGCGCTATCGATAATCAGTATTATGATTTCCACAATTCGATTAAGTTTAATTCCAAGTGTTTTAAATTTTAATTCAAAGGGAGATATAAATATAGCTGTCGCAATGCTGTAAACAAGGAAGCAAATCCAAATAATGATAACTTTAATCTTCAAATATTTATGATTAATTCTACGTTCTAAATTTAAATCTTCGAGTCTATGAAGATCGTTGATAAGTTTGCGGATTTTGTTCTTCTTAGCATGAAAATGAATTGAGGATGCAAAATTAATTGCTATAAAAAATTCTGAAAAAGCGAATCTTAACATCATATATGTTGTATTAAACTCAGTTAAAATATAAACGAAAACTAAACTGAAGTAAATTGTATGCAAGATGCCAATAACAATTGTAAACACTTCGAATAACGTAATCCGTCTTGCTGTATAATTTAAACCGCAAAGCTTCATAGATATCAGCAGTGGATTCCAAGTATCTTGAGTTTCTTCATGTAAATTTGATTCTGAAATAGTATTAATCTTACTTACCGAAAACATTTTTGCTTTTTTAAACTTGTGTATATCTCAGGTTTAATTACGACAGAGTTCTTGAAAATTGTCTTAGTTCTGTACACTGTGTTGTACTGTATCAACGACAAATGTGACACTTCGACTGAAAAATTAATTTAGCTCTTGTTTTCGAAGTGCACGTTAAAGTCGCATTAAAATCAACTTTGTTCATCTAAGAAATTAAATTTTAATTTACTTACTTGATAAAATCGATAAAAATTCATTTGCACTATTTACTTTATGCTTGCTTCTGGACGTTCGTGACAAAGAAAATCGATAATTTAATCAACTTCATCATTATAGGAACACATTATTCAACTACAGCATATTTTTCTACTGTTATATTGAAAGTTTAATTAAAATCCTCTTAAATGCATTTAAATGTCATTCGTACAATTCTTAATATTTATTGTCTAGAATAAAAATTTATATACGTTGTACCTGCTGAGAACAACTCCTTCATAAAACAGGAATAAAGTCTACAACTGAATACATCTCATTACTATTAAGTAAAATTAATCTATAAGTAATTTATATTACTAAAAACATCATAAATTAATTTATTATTAAAAATTAGTAATTTGCCCTTTTTTGTGTACCTTTCAATTCGTGTCATTATTCTACACTTTCTGCATTTAAAAAACGTACTGTTTTAGAAAAGCATAATTGTGTTATTAATGTTAAAATTTAGACACAGAAATCTGTATTGTGCGCGATATTTCATCATGCAATGGAATACTGCAGTAATGCCGATTACATTATTGTTTTAGGCTTTTGATATGTACAGAAAAAAATAAAGCACAATAAAATTTCTGTTTTGTTCACGTGCACCATCAGAAAGCAAAATCCATCATACAAACAGAGAGATGTCTCGCTTTAACTTTTGCAAAATACAAATAAATATTCAACTAAACATCAAATGTTTAGTTTAATATTCCTGTGTTTCAAGGGAATAATAAAAAAAATCTCCTGGTGATCTTATAGAAATGTTCGTCGAAATCATAACTTTAAAGGATTATTTTATAACATTGTTTAAACAATATACTGTATAACGAACCGTTTGCTCAAGAACTATGNTTTTTTGTACCTTTTAATTCGTGTCATTATTCTACACTTTCTGCATTTAAAAAACGTACTGTTTTAGAAAAGCGTAATTCTGTTATTAATGTTAAAATTTTGACACAGAAATCTGTATTGTGCCCACGTACTGTTTTAGAAAAGCATAATTCTGTTATTAATGTTAAAATTATGACACAGAAATCTGTATTGTGCGCTATATTTCATCATGCAATGGAATACTGCAGTAATGCCGATTACATTATTGTTTTAGGCTTTTGATATGTAGAGAAAAAAATAAAGCACAATAATATTTTTGTTTTGTTCACGTGCACCATCAGAAAGCAAAATCCATCATACAAACGGAGAGATGTCTCGCTTTAACTTTTGCAAAATACAAATAAATATTAAACTAAACATGAAATGTTTAGTTTAATATTCCTGTGTTTCAAGGGAATAATAAAAAAAATCTCC
>NW_019388477.1:0-6858 GCF_000671375.1 Centruroides sculpturatus
AAACCAACTTACGAAGACAGCCCGAAGTTCTGAACTTAAGCACCTTTGCCAACAAAAATTATGTAAGCATTATCGTCCGGAATAAACGGTTTACCTTTGTAAACACTTGTCTTTGCTGCCTTTAAAAACCGCCACCCACATACGCTAAGACCTTAGACCATCCCGATGGTAGGGAATAAAAATCTCCTCCCCCAATCGGCGTTCTTACACCTATTTTAGACATTTAGTCAATATTTTACTTAATATGAGGTAAATAAGGCATTAGATATGTTTGTGTTAACTAATGCCTAAATAAGGCATTAGTTAACATAAACATATTTAATTTTTAATGTTATACAGTCAACTTTGATACAGCACTATCTTTGTGAAGTGAAAATAAATACTTGTGAATAGATTTTTCTCATGAACTACAGAACCTTTCAGTATTTGTATATAACTAAATGTCTATCTCATATTACAATATACTTTATCATCATCAAATCCTGTGGCTTTCAAACTCTTGCTCAGATCTCATTACTACATAATTCTTACTGTTTGAGATATTTCAATTTGTGCCACACTCAATTTAATGGTAATTTTAGAGGTAAAAAATTGGTGCTGATAATTCAAAGTTTGAATGAAAATAATTTATGAAATAATTCAAGTTATGTTTATTGTTCCTATTATTAATGTTAATTAATGACTGAAAAAGTAATTAGAAAACAAACAAAATAAAAATTTATATTCGTGTGTAGATATTTTGAAAGTTTTCCTGATATAAGATTTATTTGATAAAATGCTAACATGATTTTTCTGTAAACAAAGTCTATTAAAAATGCTATTTTATGCATGCTATTCTATTTTCCTCCAACCATAAATAAATTCATATTCTAAAAGTAAATTTTAATATATCCAATACCAAATCCCAATCTATTTGCAAAAACATTTAAATATAGATTTAAAGAAGACAATCCATGAAAATTGCTTATAAAGAAACATATACACATATGCCGGAGACTTACAAACATTGAACTGTTGTTACAGCGACTGAGAAGAAATAAAAGTTGACACCTCAAAAATTTTAGTGCATGTTCCCATTTTAACAATTTCTTTTACGGATTATTTTCTTTAAATTTATATTTTGCTTCAAAAGAAATGAATGTTCTGGGAAGACAACAGCTGATGATGATGACATTCAACAGTTGAGTCCACTTTTTTACCCGGAATTTGGCTGCAACATATGCTGCTTATGTGCAAAGGAAACTGATTTTTTTATCATTTGCAGTGCCAGAGTGGTGCATTTTTATACTATTGATTTATGAAAAATGTCTTCTATACATCCTAAAATGTCTCCGTAAGAAATTTGGTTATGTTTGGACTGCTAAATCTCTCTCTAGACAACACTGAATAGAAGTACTTTAATTACAATTACCTGATTTTTTATTAATTAGAGACCCAAATAAAACAAATATTTGTGTTTTTCAAGTAAATTTTTGTTTGACTCCTTTATAATAGATGAATTTATTTATTTCTATGTAAAAATTGGAAGTCTGTAGAAGTAATTTTTTAAAATATTCTTTTTCGTGTTAAAGTTTTAATACTTATTACTCTAGACATGTTAATCCTTAAATATACAAGTATATTTAAGGATTGGGTCTCAAATATATTATATATACGTGTGGCCCAGAGGAACAAAAAGGTTGGACACCCCTGCTCTAGGATAATTATGTTCTATGTAATCTATATTAGATTAATAATACTATATATATATGCAGATCATCATCTCATTGAATTAGATAAATGTGTACCATAGCACATTAGATTTAATGTCTTGAGTAATTCAAAGACAAAATGCTGTTTTACTACACGATGAAGCACTATCACACATCCGCGTAATGCAATACTATTATATCCACTACTAGAAAACACAACTGCCTGATAGACAGATTGGTCTAGAATGGCAATACTTGCCAATCCCATGTTTACCTATGTGAGACCCTGGAAATAGCCCCTCAAAAAAAGGAAAGATACGTAAAAATTTGTTATGTTAAATCGTCAGGAAAGCAAATTATAAGTGTCGAATCGGCGACACCCGACTTTGACGTCGACGCTCATCAAAAGTTGACAGAAAAACCAAATTTTAGATATAAAAAGAAGAAAATTTAAAATATTAAAAGTTAAGACGCAGTTTAGAAAGCAAAACGAAACTACATAAAAAAAATGTCTAGATGAGTGAAGGTGTCATAGTCAACAATTAAACGCGATCAGATTCGAAAAGATGGTGTCGGATAAACCATCTCCAGCCGACCTTTTCCACGAACTTAACGAAGCTCCATTTACACCTGGAGACAGGTNCGCCAACTGATGTCTTTATAAATTTAAAAATTTAATCTGTAATTTTTACTTCTTCCTTCTAAACCTTCACTTAAAGCATAACGAAGGTCGATCTATAAATACAGTTTAATAAATATTAATATTTTTCATCACACTCACCTATCTTCAGTCATAATTAAAGGAGCTTTCTGAAGGTGAATTTTTGCATATTTTACTTGTAGATTTTCACCACGGGCTAGAGCATTTTCTATATGATACATCGAATATTTATGTAATGAATTTCTAAGTGCTTTATTCAAAAATTGGTCGACAACGGCAACAGACCAATGAGATGGAATAAGCTTTAAAACCTATTAAAAAAAAAATAGTTTTGAATAAATTACCATCAGAAACTTAAAAAACAAAACAGTAATTTTGTTATATATATGTATACTACGTACGTTTAACTATAATTTTTGATAACAAAAGTATAAATTCAAATAATTTTAAATAGTTAATAAACAATTTGGACTGGCGACTAAAATGTATGGTTACTTTTATTATTTAATGTGTGATAAGCATGATGCAGAATCAAAAATTGTATAGTACAAGTAAGTTTTTTTGGATGTTATACTTACTTTTGCAGCATCAAATTCTGCCAGTTCACTATTCAAGAGCTCTACTGCTGGAGTGATTAGTTTTTCCTGTATATTTTCACTAAAAGTTCATAAAAAATACATTTAAATTCACTTTAAAAAACAATCTTCTAGTTTATTTTTATATTTCTTAAAACAGTTTTATATATAAATTACAATCAACTATAATTAAAAAATTTTCTAAAACTATATTTTTTATGGTTCTTCATATAAAAATATTCAGTTATATATTCAGTTTTTTTCCAGTCATAGCAGAAAATTGAATATTAAACATAAATTTGACATTATAAACAGTTTTAAAATTTACAATGAAAGCCTTAACATCCAATATATCTCCAATTAATCAATATAATTCAAACTGTATAAGTGAAAATTTTTTCTGAATGATTTAAATTGTTTTAAAAACTAAAGTTAATTGGAATGCTCAAAATATAACAAAATATTGATCAACATTCTAAAAGTTAAACTCAAAAAAAGAGAAGAAAAATAGTGTTTTAAAACAGTTAAAACACAAAACAAAATTTTCTTAGTACTTTTGGACTGTCAATGAATGCCCAAGTGGCTAAGGTGGCAGCCTATCACTCTGGAGAACCCAGAATTGAATCCAGACATGATGAAACCCACAGGAATTTTTTGGGGATGGTTTGACCAGATACGTCAAGCCACATCTCTCAGCATCCAGCCGAACACACAATGGACTTGCTAAAAGAGCCTTGTTAATGCTCACAGTAGAAGAAAGAATTAAAAAAAAGTACTTTGACTGCTTAGGTCCATCTTCAAGGGATTTAAACAAAATCCAAATATAACAAAAAAAATTTGAGATTATTTGAACATAATATTTTAGAACATTTTCAACTCAATGCAAGGAAACTTTAAAGTATATAATCTATTCTGTTAAAAGTCTATGTCTGTAACGCATATGCAATAGATAAATAGAGCATAAACTTGTCAAAATGCAAAATCACATCATCTCACATCCAATTTTTCACAAAATATATATATTTTGCACAACTGAGCAGTAATGATTGATGCATAAAGCATCACCCAGCAGTATGTAATGACCTGTAGTAAAGCATACAAAACATAAAGACACATGCCCCTTCATTTTTCTTACTCCACTTTACTTATGTCCTAATTCTACTTTCGTTATAAGCCTTGCTATATTTTATTGCATAAAATTCTGTTACATGTCAATTTTTAGAACATACTGCACTAAAGAAAAGAGACTGTACTGGGAAAGTTTTCTTCTATGTTTTCACAATTTTGATCTTATTAAAACAGTACTTTCGTTTTAAATGATCAATATATAGCAATGTAATATTGACGTCTTGAAATTAATACAGGCATATGCCATTTAAAGACAAGGATACATTCTGAGAAACACATTGTTAAACAACATCTTCATTAAGTGAACGTCGTATAGTATACTTAAACAAATTTTATATGATATAATCTACTACTTATATAGGCTATATGTAGAACAATTGAAACACAATGGTAAGTATTTATGTATTTAAACATAGACAAAGTAACGCAACTAAAAATGTTTTGGTTCCATTATAATTGCATGGACCTCCATTGTTAAGCAGTACATATTTGTATTTCAGAAATAATAATAAAAATATAATGCCTCAATGGAGTAGAAAGCATCAAACAAATTCTGAAACTTTTATATGCTTCCTATTCCATTAAAACATTTTTATATCTTAAAAATAGTGGAGAGCTACTAATGATAAGACATAAGAATTGCACTGTTGTGATTTGATTACTCTAGTCGACTTTGAAAGCTTTAAAGTATTACCAAATAACCAGAAAAAGTGAGTATTGGTGTTTAAATTCCTTTTGGTGGCAGACAATAAATGTTTTATTGCACACAATACAAAATTATAAGGAAACTTCGCATTGCACTTAATACCTACTCAAGACTTGAGTCCAAATACACTTCGAGTAACGTGTGGAATAATTTATGTCGGACTTTCTCGTCTCTTCCCTTGGCATTTTCCAAGCAGTATTCTTCAGCTGCCAGGTAATCTTGCAGTTCATGAACTAATATCTTTAAGGCTTTCTGATGTTCTTGTAACTATGAGTATATTATAAAATGATATTAAAAATTATCTGATGAATATATTAAAATAAATTACAACTAAGTGTAGAATAAAATTTGTATGCAGATATGTATTAAGAATAATTGTGTGTTAATAGGTTGTGGCATTAATAAATTTAAATGCAACATTATGTAAAAGTCATTAACAATAAATTACCTTACTATACAGAATAGAACATTCAATGTGTAATTTATGTTCCAAGGCTTTTCCTAATAATATCTGTACACGATACAATGAAGACTTGCGTAATAAAAACTGCAGCTTTTTCCTGCAAAAGAATTGAATAAAATTCTGTATATTTACTTATCTTAACAATAAATTTTTTTAATTTAAATTTTATTATAATGAATTAGACACAGTTTAATAATTAAATATTAAATAAAGTTACGAATTTAGTTAATAATTAAGAAAATAAAAAATAATTATTGCAAGAATAAAAAATTACATAAATCTACAGCCAATAAATCAATAAAAATGTCAAAAATATAATTCATAATTAAAACTGCTACAGTATATCATGCAATCATTTATAAACAACCTCATATAGCAGCAAGAAAGTTTTATTAAACTGAAAAAAACTAACATTTTCAGTCATATTTAATGACCTACCCAAAAATCAAGCATTTACAAATACTAACGGAAATAAAACAAAAATATGCAAATGCCAAATGTGTTTAAATATAAAAATATAATAAATTAAAATTCTATGATCTGCTATGTTTCCGTGATGTGTGCAACAACCAAAGACAAAAATTAGTGATGAAATGCATGTTGCAGTATGTTGTATAAACCTCAAATCAGGTTTTCCGAGCACTCGGTATCGTGTTTAGGTCATTGTAGTTGATAGAGTTCTTATTTAAACATTGATTTATATAGGTTTCCAGAGCCAAAAAACATTACTTTTTTTCCAGTTTTAATTAAACATTTTTGCTGCTGTACAAGGTTGTGTGTAGATGATTAAAAATAGAAGCAAGTGTTTAATTTTTGTTAACATACAAATTAAAGTACCGTAGATTATTTTACAAAATTTTCTCACATGTATTATTAATGTGAGATTTAATTTTGCTACAGATACCAGCAGCAACTTAAATTCAATACGGTGTACTCTCGCTAATTCAAACTTTGCTTAATCCAAACCAATTTTGTTCATTTTCTGCTAAATTTTTCAGCCAAAAATTAAATAAATAAATAAAGGCAGAGATTTATTTTTTTATGATGATGATGAATATGTAAAATAATATTCAGCTATTCATTTTAACATATACTAATCAGGTAACAAGATAAATTTATTATTGGGCAACATTTTGGCTAATTAAATATACAAATGCTACGTAATTTGAACTAAAATTAGGTGATTAACTTGCCAACTTGTATTGAATTTAGTAATTAGAATTAAGTTAATTAATTTAGAATATTCTGAGAAAAAAATTGATTCAGAACTGGATCTGAACTCGCAATTCCTGCTTATCTTGCAGTTGCATCATCGATTACAATAACCGGACCTCAGTCCAATCTTCGCTTCTAGATCAATTAATTTAGAATTATTTGCTGTTTTCATTTGTAAGAATAAAATGTATCACAAACAAATCTCTCAAAATATCTAAACAAAATTTATACAGTATGAATGTTTAGTTCCAAATAAGGAGATACAGTACATATGAACAAAGTTGTAAAAAAGGGAAGGCACTGAGGTCGGCGTTATGTGTGCGTTTTTTATTCGCTAGTACTTTCGACGAACATATAGCCGTCGTCATCAGGCGAATTATCGAAAGAATTAAACGGAAATAATCCGATTTGGAATAGAA
>NW_019388478.1:0-6930 GCF_000671375.1 Centruroides sculpturatus
TAATGATCTTTTAATTAATTCAGGACAATATATTTTAGTAACTAATTATAAAATATATCACCCAAAAAGTTACCAAAAATTTTTACTTCTCAACAAACGAAGAGAGCAAGAGACAGGTTTCTATACCGACCATATGGTGAGAGAACGTAAGAAACCGGTCATGCTTCATTCTGTTTCAGAATAATCTAAATAGCTTAAAGATTCCGACGTAATCATTACAGCATTAAGACGCAATTTTATTTTCTAAAAGTTACATCAGTAAGTATTTAAAATAATTTACGAGAATCCACGTCATATATAACGGGTCATTCCCCTTCAGTATCACATGTCACATTGGTGATTACACTTTTCTAGCTTTATGAGGTTCAAATATTCAGATATATGCTATTAATATAAGATTTCTAACGTATAAATATTTCCAATAATATTTTATTTTAATTAAAATTCAAACTTTGAAAATTTATTAGATTCTGCTGACAATTATTACATGTCTATTTTCCTCATTGCAAGGAATTACAATGCAATTTTATTGCTAGTTGTCTCGATGAGAAAAATTATAAAAATATTTACGCTTGAATACGTACAAAAAAAACATTACAAAATATGGCCTTTACGGGAAAATAATTATTAAAAATAATATTTAAATTTGTTTCATAATAAACTATACAATATTTGATAAAAATTTATTTAAAATTTAAATATAGAATCGCAAAAAATAAGATTAGTAAGTCACAAACATTACTGTTACAAATATTATTTTTTATAATCATCATGACCCGAATAATTATTTTTTAATGAATAATTTCTGTTTTCCCCCTTTTAAAACACGGATTCAAGGTAACATTTTCAAATTTAAAAAAAAAAGAAAAACAATGTATAGAAAATACCAGAAAATTCATAAAAATATTCCAGAAAAAGAATTAAGAAACCGGTTTCAGATGACGGAGTTCTATTCTTGAAAAATTTAAGGACAAAATGACTTTAAATTCTATGAAAGTGTCTTGTAAAATGCTATCTCTAGGTCATCATTCATTGTCCCGATTTAGAAGTGTTAGCGGAACTAGAATATATTATTTTCATTATTATTAGTTTTTATGCAATTTGTTATACGCAACGTAATAAATTTATTATTATCGTTTAAAAGACACCATTAAATAATTATATAGTATTTTCTTACGCGATAAAATCCAATACATTTTAATGTTTTCAAGTGTTGTGAATAGAAAAGAAATTTATTCCTTTTATATTTTACATTAATATACAGTACTTATAACACATAACAGCAAGTTAAACTTGATTTTCCCTAATCGTCAATTAAAAGGTCAGTATCGAAAATTAAAATCTTAATTTAAAACTACAGTTTAATGTTTAAATATTTACGCTGTAATTTCAAATTTTACCGTAATTGTATTAAAATAAATATATATATACCCATACGTAATTTTTATTTAGGTTTAATTTAAATTTTTAATAAAAGGAGGAGAAAATGAACTCACCTAAAGCTGAAAAAGCGAAAAGTGAAAATACTACAAAAGAGCAGAGCAGCTGTGAACTTTTTCTTGTTGCTATAGCAACTAATAACAGGTTGCAGTTAGTGTAAAGTCGCCATCTAGCGGACAGAAATTGATTACACAAGATTCTTAATATGTAATTTACCACGTGTCTTATAATAATCGAATTAAATATATATATGTTATTAATTCTATTTTTAAAGTAAATTAGTTTAATTAAGTTATGCCTTTTTTTTATTTTAATACAAAAACATATTTAATTTTTAAAAATTTTAATAATCTGGATTATTACAATTGTGTGTTTTAAAAAATAACGTAAAAACAGTGTTGAAACTTAATTAAAATTTCTATTAATAATAAAACTTGTTCAGCAAAGTTAAAAAGTAAAATTCTGCTGACATCAAAATAACTTTAGAAATACTGACGTTGCTATGGAAACGTAAAGTAATAAGAATGTCACATGATATACTGCTTTAAAGAATATTTTTAGATTTTTTATGTTGTTTAAATAACGATAGAAATAATATTTTCTAAACGATGATTTATAACTTTAGTAATAATGTTTTAAATAGAAAATTGTTCCATTCTTCCTATCAACTAAATTGTAAAATCCAAGAAAATATCTAAAAGTAAAAAAAAAAAAATTATTATTAATATAATAAATTTTTACGTCATTAAACTTGTACAGGTTTTAAAAATTATTGACTTTCGTAGTTTTATTTATAGTATATATGGTAGTAATTTTTTATTTTTTCCTTGATTATTTTTGGCACGTTTCGCCGCTCTTGAGAGCCTTTTTTATGCCCATTGTGCGTTTGTCCGGGCCCAGAATAGAGCAGTCGGCGGCAAGAGATGAGGCCCACCATAACTGGGAAAAATCACCCAAAATTCCTGGTGTTATTCTCCCGGGATTCATCTCTTCAGAATAGTAGGCTAATACCTCAACCGCCTTGGCCATCCGACCGACTAATTATACTATATTTATACATCTATAATATATTTTAAAAAATTGATATACATTATCTGTTATAAAAGTATAACTAGCCTATTCGTTTAGCCTACTATAAAGTTTTATATATGTGGCAATAAATTAACAAATTTAGTAGTCCAAAATTTAATAGATAAACCAATATTTCAGAGTAAGAAATTGGTTTTAAGAGATGAAATCGATTTTATTGATAAACAGTAAAATTTTATTAATTTTATAGAACGTTTTATTACAATGGTTCAATATTGTATAATTTAGATTACTTTATGCTATCTTAAAATTATTTCTATTAGTAAACTATTATCATTAAATATTTGTGTTATTTTAATTCTACTTTTCCCATAAACATCCCTATACATTACTTAAAATTTCCAAACTGTATTTCAAGAAAAGAATTATTTACATGAATTATTTATAACTAACTGATGGTTATTGATTGTTATAGTTTCACGGTGTAATTTTTCTATATTTAAAATAACAGTTTTTCCTCTTAAAACTAATAATCATTATCTTTTATTAGTGTACTTTATTTTGAAATTATATCCTTCCTAACTTCTATGTTAAAATATTCTTTATGAAATGATCATCTATCTATCATTATAAGTGATGCGTTTTTTTTATTTATATAAATGTACAGTACATGGTAAAGTAAAAATAAAAGTAAATGCATTTTGTCGGTCCGCAATTTTTTATTTTATTTTATTTTATTTTACAGGACCTTGATGACTAAGAACATGGGAGTCACTATACTATATTATAAATTGGTGGTTCTAAATTTCCTGTGCATAGATAATGAAAAATGAATGCAATTCTTCTATAAAACTGTTTATTATATTTTGCTTTATTTCTTCTAATAAAACGAAATGCTTACATTTTAATTCATATTCTTATTAAATTAATTCTGTATTATATAAGAGATTAAATGAATCATGTGATATTCTTTATCATCCATCATGCAGATTTTTATTTGATAATGTGAATAATGAAGGTTTTTTCAGTAAATGAAAAAATAAACAAGTTATAAATTATTTAAATGGATATTAATAATTTGACTTTAATTGTTATTTTTAAATTTCACTATTAACAAATGTTCTTTTAATAATTCGAAAAAAAAAATTGCCATTCAAGTACAACTTAAAATTGTATACAAGTTACTTACATTACGTTGAGAGCTACGCAATTTTATGCCACTTCAATTACTGACTAAAGAAGCAATTGGGTCAAGATAAAGAGTATAATTCTATTCGATATTTGTGCATAATAATGTAATCAATAAATTATTTCAATGAAACTTCAAATATAAAAATAATAATTATCTTTGAATTTGATTTAAGAGCTGTCACGTCAAATAAAGGTAGAGTTAATTAATGTTCTTTTAAATTTTTTATATAATAATTTATCAATCACTGACGAACCTAATGTGAGTTGAGATTTAAATATAAAATAATAATAACGTAAAGGATGTATATATATAGATTATTTTTTTCAATTCATCAATTATTTCTTTATCTAATAAAATTTTATTTTTTTGTTTGTTTAAAAACGCTTATAATTATTGGTTATTGGTATATTGCAAGTCAAATTATTTACTATAACAGTTTCTTGGTTAAAACAGAGTAGCAAACCTGTTTTTCAAGCTACATTAACGGAGCATGATGTGGATGAGTATTTATGTTGTTCTTGTTTTCAAACTTCGCTATATATTTAATAATAAAGGCCAGACACATCCATCAACTAAAAATATTGTTCTTTCCAGCAATCTGGCTCTGGTAAAACCAGATTTGAAGGTTTGCATACTATCGATGTATTATTTTATTATTTCTTCTTCTTCTCTCTTTCTCTCTCTCTCTCATATTAAATTGTGCTTTTATTCATTTAAATAACATTATAATTTCAATTATCGAACTGTCGTATACTTTGAATTTTATGAATAGGCTCAATTCTAAACTCATAAATTTTTTATACACTATTTGGAAAAGGAGAATTTTAAATAAGTTTGGCATACAATATGATTGAATACTATAAACTTATAACACTTGGAGTTGATTATCTAATTATTTCTACTAGTAAGGGTGGTTTACGATAAATTCTTGAAAGAAAGACACCGTAAAGATTAGGTTGGAGGTTGTTCTTCAATATCTTCTGATATTTTAAAATGTTTTATAAAATAACGAATGCTTTCAGTATCGCATGTTATCAAAAATGAATAAGAACAAAATATCAATAGGAAACTCTCTTTTAATTCTTTTAAGATTAAAAGACAGAAAAGATACAGATAGATAGGGACATTACAGACAAAGGCATATATAGCGGGGTGCTTATAGTGCTGCAGCACTAGAGAGCCTATAATGAGAGAGTGGTCATACGGATAGCTGCTGCCATGTCTTTTCCAACCTGCTTATTTAGCCGCAGCCACATATTATACTTACTTGTTAGTTGGGGAAACGGAAATAATCTAGCACTTATTTAAATGGAAATTTGGGCGGAAGAAAATAAATATCGTTTTCGATTTTTAAAATTAATTTTTACTATTATTGTTTATTTAATATACTATTTATTAACTCTTGGAATTTATTTATGATGAATATTTACCCGATGCGACGAGTGACGTGCCAATTCTCTCTCTCTTTTTTTAATATCCTGAATGTTAATAATTAAAGTTGTTTTGTGTTATGTTCTAAAAATAGATTGAATAAACGTGACAAAATTATACGAAATGTCTCGGAGAACAAAAGTATATATCTCGTCGTCCCGTCTATTCACCAGGTAAACTAATGCCATTTATTTTTAAAATTATAAAAGAAATTATAAATTTTTGTTTAAATCGGTACCTTTTATATAATTTTTATTTGTGTAGAAATATAAATAAAGAGTTGAACAAATATAAAAATTTGATTCTATTACGCATAAAATATCTACAGTATACAGTTATACTATTACAAAAATAAATATTTTTAAAAAGATGCACTGGATCAGCAATAAACTCAATGGTTTCTTCTGGACAATAAGGATGTAGAATATAATATACACATTAACTAAATTTTCCACTAACAATGCCAAAGATTTTCCACATTGTCTGATTTATAGATCCATATCAGATGTTATAGCATTGACAATTCATCCCACAACTTCATTATATTTAATTATATCAAGAATTATATTTTTTTAAAACAGAACCTTCTGTTGAGTTGCTAGTATAAAAGTATGCAACAGTCTGTTTCCACTTTGTAAATATACCACTTAACATAAAGACTAGTGAATGAGTAGCCAAGCCTGTATGATTTGGTAACGTTACCTCGCCATATGTATTAGTACTTGTGTCATAATCAGTGCTTGGAGTTAGTGATGTTTCGTCCAAAATTAAAACTTTTTCTTTTTCACTGCTTTTCTTTATTTGTTTCCATGTTATTTTTAAAAAATCAAATAGTTTATACACTATTCCACTTTCAAATTTTAAGTTTTCTAGTCGTCTACGTAAGACTCTTAAGAACGGATAAGGCAGATTGCATTTAAGTAAGCTGTCATAACCTTTTGAACCACAGCTAAATCTCAATCTTAATGCTGTACATACTGTTTGGTTGGACCATTTTTTAAAACACATTAATTTTCGAGAAATGCAATCTGTTTAATTAAATATGTTTTGTACATCTGTTCTTATCATTTTGGCAATCTCTAAATTTTTGTATTCTATTCCTAACTGATCTTTTATGGAAATTGATTAATTTAAAGTGTAATTTAAAAATTATTTTATCCCTTTTCAATATTATGCTTTTTAACTCATCAATTATTTTATTTTTAGCTTTACATTTCTCAGAACTAAAATCTTTATTGAATATTGTAGAATTATGTTGAAAATTATTTGTTGCTAATTCATAACTTGATGCTTGTTCAACATAACTTGCATCATCTTTTTAAATTTTACAGGCTTTTGAATGAATGAAGTGGGTTTCTTACTGAAGGAATCTTTCTAGATTTTTTAGATGGTGCATACGAAAATATGGTAGGGACAGCAAAGATTAATACAAATAAACAGTATATCGTCATTCGAAATATTGTCTATATATTCTTAACTAGCTGTTACCCGCGACTTCGCCCGNCTTTTTAATCAGTTAATTGTTTTATCCTTATCTTTACATTTCTCAGAACTAAAATCTTCATTAAATATTGTAAATTATTCTATTGAAAAATATCTGTTGCTGGTTCATAACTTGATGCTTGTTAGACAAACTTATATTCTCTTTTGAAATTTTACAGGTTTTTGAAGCAAGTGGGCTTCTCATTGCTGGAACCTTTCTGGATTTTTCAGCAAGTGTATAAGACAATATGGAAAAAACTGCATTATTTTTTGAGTTTTGAGTTGGTCAATTGTAGTTTTTGGCCACTGATTGTCCAGAAAATGTACCTGAAAATCAGATTGCATGTATCATTTCA
>NW_019388479.1:0-7463 GCF_000671375.1 Centruroides sculpturatus
GATGATTATTATTTTTAAAAAATTTTGTTAGGCTTAACATTGATGAAAATTCAACGTGAAGTAGGTTAATAGCGATATACTAATTACATGGGATATAATAATATACTATACTAATAATGTATTTTTTCGTACTTTTCGGTTATCCATTTTTTCAGTTATCCAACCAACCCCAGTCCCCAAATAAGTCAGATAATCGATGCTCTACTGTATTTATTTCCTAGATTTGACTTCAGTTATGATAAAATAATATTTTCAATATTAATTTCTTTTTATCTATCTAAATTATTGTTGTATATTGTTAAGGCATACAAAAATATTAATCAATAATCACTTTAAAAACCACTATATTTTAATATTTGAGAATATTTTTTACTTCAAATCCAACCATCTTCCAGCTACATAGACACTATTCACAATGGAACAATGTAACCTAAAGATGACTATATTTAAAGCCAAAAATATTTACAAATATTGGAATTTAGATGGTGTTTAAAGATATTGTTGATTAATAATGTAATTTTTATCAGTTCTGATTTTGTTATTCATAATATAAAAATATCTCAATTTTAATTATAAATGAACACATTTCTTTATAATTTATTAATTTTTTTCTATTAAATTGCCATATATATTATACAAAATCATTATGCTTTACAAGTATGTATTTTAAATGTGATACGTTTCATAAAAATTTTTTTAACATTTAAATGAATCAGTCTTTCATGTCATATGATACAGAGTAAATAAGGAAATGATTAATAATTTAATAAAATTTAATTATTTGTAATATTAATAGAATAAAATATTAAAAATACATGACATTATTTGAATCAATTTCACAGGAAACTTGTTAATGCATATTTTAAGCAATTTTTTAAGAATTGTGTATATTTGTTGAGCATTTATTTTCTAAATAATTACAAAATTACATCAACATTTCTTAGTTATTTATACATTAATGTAAATTGCTTAATCATGTTATTATTCCTAATTATCTTTAATTTAGCAAGATTATTCAAAAACAGAAAATTATTCTTGTTGTTATTGCAGACATTGTAACCTCATTTTTCATTTTAACTTCATATCATATCATAAACAAACTATTAGATATAATAATTCAAATTCCAATCTCTCAATAATAGCAACAAATTGAATATTTATATTCTAATTGTTATCAATATATCTTTAATTTATTATTTAATTAAAATTTCATTCTTGTGCATATTAATATAAAACTTATGAAGTTATAAATATAATCAATTTTAACAAATTAATTAGTTTTATTCATTTAGTATTTATATTTATGATGCTGGAATGCTTATCTTCATAAGCAAATTAAACTGCTATTCTGTTTAAAGATTTTTTAATTTTATCATTAATGAATACACCGATGATAAAATTTATTGTATTTCATTTGTTTATAATAAGAAAGTTTATTTATCTGGAGTTTTTTAAGTGTCTCAGTTTGTATCAACAAACTGATACACTTCAAACAGAAATTAAACTGTTTCTATTTAAAAATTTGTATGTGAAAATAAAACATCTCAGTTTTGCAGAAATTAATATTTGTGAAAGTCTGAAACCCTTTTCTGTCTTAAAACAGTATAAACCTCGGGATTTTCTCTGTAAAGGGAAAAAGGAGAATCTCTGCAGTCAATGACCGAGATGCTCTCCCCGAATAAAAAAAAAAAAGGGAATGTTAAAATATCAATGAAGGAAATATCCTCCATTTGTTTAAAGGTAACTCTATAGATGTTAATATCAACTAGACGGGAATATGAGATGTTTCTTATCCCGTTTGGTTGCACGTGACACGTGGTCACAGCAATAAATCACCTCGTTCATAGTCAAATGCGACGTTTGGTATAAACAATATCTAGATTGTTGACCAGTTTACAGAAATTATTGTCAGCTGAATGTTAATTTATGGATGAGAGCCATCAAACATATAGAAATTTATATTATAAAATCATATCTTCTAGACACCAATATCAATAAATTAAACAAACTTCTCTGTGTCAGTTGTCCGCACTAGCTAGATCCAGACATCAACATACTAATAGGTGTGCGTATAAATCATTAATAATGTCATAGTTCTCACCCCCTCAAATTTGGTATAAAGAGGGCTCACGGCCCGTTATTGGGGGCCTTCAAGACAACAGGAATCAATCGATCAACTGCCTTTAAACATTGACCACTGATGACAGATGACTAAGCAAGATTCTACTATCTATAACTTAGTAAGTAGAACTCTCTCTTTTCTCTCAGGTGGACTAGGGCCAATTAAGAAATAAATAGTAATGAGGATCAGAGACTATCCTCTGTCGGAAATACGAGAGATGCAATCCAGCTAACCACCAATTGGAATTTTAGTTTGAAATTATTATTATTATAAATCTTGTTCTTTGTAATGTTTTTATATAGCATTTGTTAATTAAATTTATATAATATCTTAAAAGTGTGTTTACTTGTACTCGGCCAACACCTTATCAACTTATCCACAACCTTACACTCAATTTTTGCCCTCCTAAATTGCCATCCACTGACCCTGTGAGCATGACTCACCTTCCCGTTGTCAGAAAACGGTTTAAACTTTGATGCTTAAACCCCGATTCTCACATATTAAATAAATGAGACTTAAAATTTATTGTATGTGCCTGTTTATATTGTCAAAGGAAACAGAATATATCTCAGGAAATTTATAGAAAAATGTAAATTTACACTGTTGATTTTAATTACAGGAATTTTTGCAATTAACACAGTTATTAAAAAATTTATGGACATATAATGAATATATTAATTGGAAACAAGAAGTTACTAAAGATAAAAACTAAAGATAAAAATAAATGTCATTTTAAAGCAATTACCAATATGTACAATTTTTATTGCACAAAGTCATAAAAACATAACTAAATATAATAATTTAAAAATTAAATTACCTTATTATTCATTATGGCACGTAAACACATAATGCAAACATGAATATCATCTTTTGCTTCTCCCATATTCAATTTAGCAATATGTTTAGAAGCTCTTCTCATTTTTGGTGTATCAAGATCTAATAAAGGACGGTGTGAACTTCCACTAATACTACCATTAGGGACATTATTTTCACCAAAATTATTTAAAGGTAAATACTCATGTCTATAAAAAAAAATTTCTAATTCAAAATTAAATACATAATTTATTTTACTATAACTGGAAAAAGCTTCTTATATACCTCATAATAATTAATCGAAATGATAAATAATCTACTAAAACATCCAACCCTTTGTTATCTTCATTAAGAAACTCACGAACCCATCTATAAAATGAAAATTATTATTATAAATTTGAAAAATAATTATATTATATTGAAATAAGTTAAAACAATCTTCTGAACACACTTTATTATAAGCTATTATAGCCTACAATAAAAGGGTGTTTAGAAGTTCTATAAACAAGAAACTTGCTAAATTCCAATCTTTTTAAAGAAACTTTTTATAAAATTTTAAAGTTATTTTTAATATTTTGACTATTGTCATTATTTTATTAATAAATTTTATGAAATATAATAATTTTGTTTATAGCCTTACTTTAAAAAATAAATAAAAATAAATATGTGGAACAAATGCTCCATAAAAACTGAACAGATCATGTCATTACAAATACAAAAATTGTGTCAATTTTTCACAGATGATTAAGTCAGTAAACATACAAACAGAATTAAAGTAGAACAATATTTGAAAACAAATAGACCAATATTTTTTCTTTAAAAAAATCAAATGAATTGAACAAAATGACTCACTCTATATTATTTGTACGAAGAGATATTTCCAAGTCTCTAAGCACCTGCGTTGATGTTGAATCTCCTAGCATTTTTCTTTTCTGCAAACCAACTCATTTTTAATATAAAATTTTTTTAAATGAAAATTTTTATTAATGTTTTGTAAACATTAATAAAGTTAATTAAATTAAATATTAATCATTAAAAAGAAAATAGTAAAAAAAATGAATATGCATAACACTTAATAATATAGAACAACTAAAAAGACCCAAAATGCATTTTGTCATCAGTAATGTAAAAATAAATAAATAAATAATATATTGTTTTAAGCATAGAATTAAGCATAACTGGTTTTAAAACAAAAAAGTTTAAGTCATTGTTAGAAAATTAAAGTTAATTATATATACAATTCTCTAAAACTTTTAAACTGCAAAATAACACAATCTTTTCTTAGAATTTACAAATTAAAACACTGAATTTTTATTTATAAATTCTAGTGCTGAAGAACTTACTGTTTATTTTAAGTTCATCTACACTATTCATGATAAAGGTAATATTTTGGAATGCTCCATTTACCTTGAAGAGAAAATCAATTTAAACTTTCTATAATTAAAAATGTTATTACGTTCAGTAAACTATTTTTAGTATTCATTTTCCCAGAGCTTCTCTTTTAATTAAGCTTTAATTTTAGCTTCCTTACAAAATGAAATTTGGTTATTAATAATAATTAAGAAATGAATTAATATTTTTAATTGTAAATTTAAATTTTATGTTTATATAGTTTATGGTAGTTTATTTTAATTCAATTTTTAATTTTAATTGATATTAATACTACCTAAGTTTAAAAATGCATCAGAATCATCACTATTTTAGAATTTTGTTAATCAAGGTCATAGTCTTTTTTCCTATGGTCCTTTAAACATTAATGATTCTAAGAAATTAAGTTCTTATCTAATACATCTACACACAAATAATGGCACAACTGCAGTGAGAGTGACTAAGTAGTAAGTCTTCTAATATTACTAACACAATAAAATCTTTGTTACTAAACTAAATCAGTCAAAAAATATATATATAGATAGGCAAAAAACACAGAGAAAAGACTCATCCTGTATTTAAATAGAAAAAATAATTCTAATAAAAGATTTATGATTGCAGTTATCTTATTCTATGCAATTTTATTATAATTAGACGAGAATAAATATTAGTAAAAATACTTCCCCTCCCTTTTTTTTCCTTTATATGAAATTAAATAAGTAGATTTATAAAATCAGAACTAAAAATAGGACTCTTAAGTTTTTTAAACTTTATATTTTACTCTCAAATAAGTACTATAAATATTTATATTTCTAATTTATTAGATTAATTCAATTAATAATAAAAACACTTACTCTCGCACTCCTCGAAGCACGAGGATCCAGATATGTCTTTAGTTTGCGTAAATAGAATGCTGGAGATTCCTTAGCTATCACTTTTTCCTAAATTAAAAAATAAAATATAAAACATGAAAAAAAATTTATTTGTATAATTCCTTAAAAATTATGTTTTATTTTTACAAACATACTTTTAATTATGTTTTTGTAAATTCAAGAATAATTTAATATATATATACTGTATATAGTTCTATAATTTAAAAAAAAATACTTTCACTTCATGTACAGTACATTATAAGCATCTTCAGTTGTTCTTTAAACAAAGTAAAAAAGGAAAAACTACATATGTTTAAACATAGTCAACGAATAAATTTGAACACATTCAAATTTACAGTAGAGTGTTGTTTATCCGAAAGTCGGTTATCCGAAACGTCAGTTATCCGAAAGAATTACAGTTGCCAAATTTAAATTTTTGCTAGTACTGTGGCGCTGCAATCTTTGGCTATATCTTGGGCTACGCCAATATTTTTTTTTTGTTGGTGTGTGTGTTTTAGCTGGCAGCACTGGCATTTTTGTGTGGTGTTTTTCTGAGGACTGTGTGGGGTGCTGAATCGAATGTTTTTGATACTAGATCAACTTCTAAAGTATTTTTTTTTTGTTTTGTTTTTATATTTTTCAATATATTTATTTTGTTTGTACAAAATAAAGATATAATTTTTAACGATACAATAGCCACGATTATTATTTTAAAAAATTTACGTTAGGCTTAACATCGACGAAAATTCAACGCAAAGTGACACACAATGGAGAAAAATTTCAACACGGGAAAGGTTAATATATTTTTTCGTACATAATCGGTTATCCGAAAAATAAGTTATCCAAACAACCCCAGTCCCCAATTGATTTGGATAAACGACGCTCTACTGTATTTTATTTCATTAAACAAAATTTTGCACGATCAATTTATTTTTTTCCTAAAATGTTCATTTTTAATAGAATTCTGATCTAAAACTTATTAGGAACCATTTCTGAGATGCAAAAACTTTTGAATTTGGTTTATGCTTGAAGTTCTGCTATTTGTTTCTCTCGGCAACCATCAGCTATAAATTAAAAATAAAACAAATATTGTATAAANAGATCGAAGACATTAGATCATGTTGAGAAATTGCTTTTGCTTTGGATAACTGAAAAACAGTGTGCTAGAGACAGTGTATCAGAAGTAATTATTTGCGAGAAAGCTAAAAAGATACATTCTGATCTCATGAAAAATCAAGCAGGAACTAGCCAGGAAAGCAAGGTGTTTAAAGCCAGCCATTTTTTTTTAACATGAGAACGGATTAATCATTTTTACATTACTTCTGATGGGAAAGGTTGGTTTGGTATACGTCCTATTCGGTATAAGTCCAAACACCAGGAACGGATTAAGGTCATATACCGAGCTTCCAGTGTATTTATTTTGTTTGTACAAAATAAAGATATAATTTTTAACGATACAATAGCCACGATTATTATTTTAAAAAATTTACGTTAGGCTTAACATCGACGAAAATTCAACGCAAAGTGACACACAATGGAGAAAAATTTCAACACGGGAAAGGTTAATATATTTTTTCGTACATAATCGGTTATCCGAAAAATAAGTTATCCAAACAACCCCAGTCCCCAATTGATTCGGATAAACGACGCTCTACTGTATTTTATTTCATTAAACAAAATTTTGCACGATCAATTTATTTTTTTCCTAAAATGTTCATTTTTAATAGAATTCTGATCTAAAACTTATTAGGAACCATTTCTGAGATGCAAAAACTTTTGAATTTGGTTTATGCTTGAAGTTCTGCTATTTGTTTCTCTCGGCAACCATCAGCTATAAATTAAAAATAAAACAAATATTGTATAAATTTAAAATATATTGTTTAGTTGCTCCTTACAAAGCATCAAATTCTTAGTGATGTATGTATATTCTTTTGACATATATGCAGATTAAATTTTTCTTTATTATACATAAAAAAAATTCTTTATATTCTACTTAACTTTTTTAACTTGTCATTCTATCATTAATTGCTGTATTTATGAAAATCTGGATTAAATTTACTTCCTAAATAAACTTAATCCCAGTATTAATAAACACAGAAAAGTATTCACACTATTTCCAAACTAAATAAAGCAAATAAAATAAAAGTGACTTTGGAATCAAGAACAGTTAAGCTATGAATGTGCTATCAGTCACAATTATGTACAAAAGTTGAAGAGCAACTATACATTCTGCAATAAAAATATTTCATTTGAAAATATAATAGAATATTTCTAATAAAAATCCATTT
>NW_019388480.1:0-7241 GCF_000671375.1 Centruroides sculpturatus
TGTTCAAATTTGAATGAGTTGAAAAATAATACTGCCTTCCACAGATATACTTGTAATACTTGTATTACTGAAATATTCTCTAAGAATTAAGAACAATGGATGCATCTGTTAAGTACTAAAGACTTTTAACGACTTTTACCTTATGAATCATTATCGTCATTTAGTAATAAAGTTAAGATTATAGAATGTGTGTATATGAAATTGATTTCACTTTTCTATTTTGAATAACATCAAAATAGATATTTTATGTATGGTCATAGTCACAAAGCTATTTAAGGTGGTTTTGAAAATATTTCCTCATTTATTCAAACTTTTAGGTTTATTGTCATACATAACAATAAATTTAAAAAAATGAATAACATATGAATTTTGGAACAACAAAATTAATAAATGATTCTTTTTGTATATATACA
This sequence comes from Centruroides sculpturatus, assembly GCF_000671375.1. NCBI lineage: Eukaryota > Metazoa > Arthropoda > Arachnida > Scorpiones > Buthidae > Centruroides > Centruroides sculpturatus. The sequence continues at coordinate 414 of NW_019388480.1, forward strand.
AAATGAAATTGACAAAATCTTCTTACAATCTGAAAAGTACATTTTAAAAAAAGATTCATTAAGTTTAACAAAAAAGATAAACTTAATGATAAACTTTTTCAATACAGTAGTCTCGAAAACTTGGCCTAATGTGGACTGAAGGGTGGCCGAGTTTGTGAAAATGCCGGATTATCGGGAATGGGGTTAAAAAAATAAGTATGAGTGTTTCCTCAGAAAATACTGTACTGTACTTGTATGTATTGTTTACTTGAGAATACAACAGAGAATAAACTGCCCAAATACCCTTAAACAAAGGAAAAGTACGTCCTTTATGAAGGCATAGAGCCTTTACTACATGAAAATGAAAATTAATGAATACACCGTGTACAGTAATTTACCTGATAAGACAGACCTCAGAAAAATACTTTATGAGGCATAAAGCTGTCTATAATGAAAATTAATTAACTAAGGATTTTTTTTAAGTGCCAGGGTGTGGCTGAGTTATCCGGANCCTAACGCCTACCTCTAGAGCCAAATTGGTTATGTAATTCATTTAGTAATTAGTCTAATACTAGCCTGATAGATTTTCGGCATATCGTTGGTGTTTAGTTATGTTATGTATCGGGTTTAGCGATGTTTGTTTAAAAATTTAGTACAAAAGTGTTCTTAATCACAAGAATTCCAAGAGAGGAATTAAAAATCCGGCTTTTCAAGTTATCTGCAAGTTTTTCTGCTTTTGAGAATATTGATAAGAGGATGTTATAATTAGACTGTTTATTGCATGTATTCTGATCCAAATAAAATGTTCACTATAAATTGAAGAATTTTATGCTTTCATAGAATTATCTACATTAAAAAATTTCCAGTTAATGTGAAGAAGTTAATATACTATATTGATAATTAGAACTAAGTACACCAATCCAAACCATTTAGATCTGAAGCAGATCTTGTGTAAGATCAAAAATGTTTGTCAAATCTATATTAAATTATTTACTGGGAATATCAAGATTTTTGATTGTTGTACTTAGTTATATTCACAGTATATAAGAACAATTTTAAAATTCTGAGAATGTGTATTAAAAAGCTCTGTTCATTTTCTATTATGCATGTTGACAGAAAAGTGTATATAAATAATAATAATTATAAGGAAAATCAGAAAGTAATGTTGTTTGTGCACATATCAACATTTATGTAATGCTACTCAGTTTATTGTGTATGCTGAAGTTGTGGTGCAAGATATTTTTTATAAGTGAAAGTTACTTCTTTTCTTTTGTTTTACAAAAGAATTTCATTTTTATAACATCCCTGTTTGAAATGTCAAGCCAAAAACCAGAAGAGTTACATATTCAATACTGCATGTTATTCAAGTTTCAGAAATGTAGTGATGCAACAAAAGCTACAAAAAAACATTTGTGATGTTTATCCAGCCACATTAGATGTTTGTAAATGCCATGGGTAGTTTGCTAGGTTGAGGTCGGGTAATTTTGATCTTTGTGACTCACCTCATTCAGGAAGATCAGTGTCTCTTGATAATGATGTTTTATGGACAGAAGTGGAAGCAAATCCTTGTTAAACGATTGAAGAGTTATCAGATAAGCTTAACACACCTTGGTCAATCATTCAAGAACATTTGAAGCAGATTGGTAAAGTTAACATAGAAGGTGTTTGGGTTCAACAAAACTAATTGTTCAATCACCTGTAATTTGTTGTTGCAACAACATAATCAGAAGCGCTTCTTGATTGCATGGTGACTGGATATGAGAAATGGCTCCTTTATGACAATCCCAAACATAAAAGACAATGGCTCTCTCCAAATCAAACCCCATTAGCTACCCAAAACCAGACTTACACCCTAGAAAGTATATATACTTACCAAAGCCAGACTTACACTGTATATATATGTATGTATGTATGTATATATACAGTGTAAGTATATATATATATACACAGTGGTGCCTCATATAACATATGCCTCGAATAACGGATGCTGCGAACAATGGACTTTCTGTTTGGTTGTTACATGACTCAAGCAACAAACTGGCTGCGAACAACGGACTTTCCGTTCAGCAGTTACGTAAGGCGAACAATGGTCTTTCTGCAAACAAGTGCAAATGATGTTTCCACTCTTTTGCCATTGCCAATGACAATCCGCTATTTTTATAATATATTAGTATTATTAGAATATATTGTTATTATATCTGAAGTACAGAGCTCCCGTTGGAATTCAACTTGCTCCCTTGTTTATTATGTACAGTACTGTACATCATCTCAGTGCAGGGTATTTACATTTATTTAAGTGTTGTGCAAATAATGGCTTCTAAAAAACAGAAAGGTGATTTCAATTGAAACAAAGCAAGAAATCAGAAGGAGTGAAAGTTGACAAACACTTCCTTGTCAAATGGGGAGAGGTTCAGGAGTTTACCAACACTCATTATCCAAACAGAGCTAAGGTCAACAGGATCAATGATCTCTACAATGACACCCTTGCCCGTCATTTCAGACAGGTGTTGAAGAAGAGAGAGAAGCAGACCACCTTGGACATGTTTTTCAAGAAGCAAGCTGCCAAAAAACAAAGGATGGAACAAGAGGAGATGACCCTGCAAGCTCTGCTAGACTCTCCTGAATCTGACTTCGATTAAAATACAATAAAAAGAGACTTGCTGCAATGTGTAAAAAGTCTGTATCTGTATGAATGTGTAAAGAAAGTGTTCCTCCACTTCCTCCTCACAACATCTGACTACCTGGCATAATTCGTGACTGCTCCATTTTCATTTATTTTATGGTACAGTATTATTTATTTTATGGAACGAATTATATGTTTTAACATGTATTTCTATGGGAAAATGCGTTTCGTATAACAGACTTTTCACTTAATGAATATGCACCTGGAACGGATTAAGTACGTTATATGAGGCACCACTGTATTTGATAATTTTTTGAAAATTATTAAAATTATTTAATGATTAAACAACATCAAAATAAATAAGCATGCTGATATCTGCTTATAAATTTCAAAAATAACTAATCTCATCCAGAAAGTAAGTACCATTTGGGTATTAAAAAAGATTTGCAATTTGTTTTCATTTGTATTTTATTACAGAAAAATCTACATACCTTAAACTACTTTTCGACATATTCACTATGCAAATTAAGGCATGTGTCATATCTTGGCACTAATTGCAACATACCCGCTTTGTAGAATTTGGCTGCCTGCGACCTGAACCAGTTCTGGATGTTTACCTTTGTCTCATCATCACTTGCAAAATTAACATAATCAAAACAAAATGGCTATGATAATTCCTTCTGGAGTTGAAGGATGTAACTACGCATGTCTGACATTTGTACTGTCAGATGCATGGGAGATATGCACAAACAGTACTTACTTTCTGGATCAGCTTAGTANGCACCACTGTATTTGATAATTTTTTGAAAATTATTTAATGATTAAACAACATCAAAATAAATAATCATGCTGATATCTGCTTATAAATTTCAAAAATTACTAAGCTCATCCAGAAAGTAAGTACCATTTGGGTATTAAAAAAGATTTGCAATTTGTATTTTATTACAGAAAAATCTACATACCTTAAACTACTTTTCGACATATTCACCATGCAAATTAAGGTATGTGTCATATCTTGGCACTAATTGCAACATACCCGCTTTGTAGAATTTGGCTGCCTGCGACCTGAACCAGTTCTGCATGTTTACCTTGGTCTCATCATCACTTGCAAAATTAACATAATCAAAACAAAATGGCTATGATAATTCCTTCTGGAGTTGAAGGATGTAACTACGCATGTCTGACATTTGTACTGTCAGATGCATGGGAGATATGCACAAACAGTACTTACTTTCTGGATCAGCTTAGTAGATGATTTAGAAAGCCAGAAAAAAAATAGGATTGAAACTTGCATCTTTCATTTAATATTTATGTTGTAATTATGCTATCTGAAGACTTTTATACAGTTTCTTCTAAATTATCTAATTAACCCTTTCTTTACCACCGGCGTAAAAATACGCTGGAGTGTACACCGTAATTTTTAATGCTAATGTTTAATTAAACATAAAAAATACTTTAAACTGAAAAAAAACGAAAAAAATGCGTTAATTTTGAAGAAAAAGCTTCAAACTTTATTTTCCTTTGTCTCGTCTTTCTGTGAAATATAACACCGATGAGTTATTGTTTACACAGCTGGGTGACCTTGAACACAGCTGGAGTCGGATTTCCCGGGGCATTCTCATAAACGTCTCGGGAGGACAAGGGTTTAAAGTAGGGTCAAGGTGAATTAATCGTATATTTTTAAATGTTTTTAAAAAATTAAAATTTTAATTGCGATTTCCGACCCCCCTAATTAATTAAATTAATATAAAATAAAATATATTAATTAAAAAAATTAAAAAACTATCGGAGGTCGTTTTTGACATCAAAAAGCAGCTTTTAATAACTTTACCGAAAAAAAATCCGTGCGCTACAACTTAGGAACCATGAAATAAATTTGATAAAAAACTCCCATTGAAAAACAATTGAGCCTTAACAAAGGCTCATTAAAATCGCGATAAAATTTTTTCGCGCGGACAAAAAATTCTGAAAAAATTTGGGGACCTAAAAAACATTTTAAAAATTCAAAAAAAAAAATTTTTGGGAAAGGGCCGAAAGTACCGAGTTTTATGAAACTCTATGGAACTTGCCCGAGGTTTTTCGGGATGTTGATTTTAAAGGGTTAAACTTATTGCTGATAGAAGCACACCCACTTGTAGTGAAAACTTTCGGTCCATTAAACAGTTTAAGTATCCAAATATATTAATTATATAATTACTGTTAATAGTAATTAAAATAATTTCCCAAAAATTGCATTATTTGTTATTAATAATACTTGGCATGGCAATCATAATTCTATATATTCATATATATAGAATTACGATGAGTGTTAAAATTCATATATATATATGGTAGAACCTGTTTAAGAAGTTTCTACATGAAAGGTTTTCCCATATAAGAAGTCTAAATTTTCCAGTTTCAGCATTTACACTATAAGATGAGTGTTAAAATTTTTTGCATAAGAAGGCTTCCCCAGGTAAGAAATTCCAAAATATTGGTCCCACTGATGATATTTGACTCATTTAAGAAGTTTCCACTAGAGACAAATTGTAATCTTTTTCCTCATCATAACTTTAACACTTATAAAAAATAGTAAAGTTTTAATAAAATAACTCCAGATGTTCAACATATTGTATATCAAACACCTGCACACCTGAGATGGTCATTAATTTAGCTAGGATCATAATGTTACTTTGACCATACTCCCTATCTGGTGATGTTCATTAACTGTTGACAAGTCATATTGACACCATACATGCACCATAAAGCACCTACTATAGTCAATGCATCTTACTATATTTTACTATGTTACACTACACTACAATATATTACCTTCATATTGATAAAAAATTGAATATACAAATAAAAATTTATTTTTTTTTACAATTCCTGCATAAGAAGTTTCCTGCCTAAAAAGTATTTTTACTGTGTCCCTTCAAAAACTTCTTAACAAGGTTCTACTGTATATTGTATTACATTGAAATTTAGTTATTTATATATTATAAATAACAATTTAATAATTTTGAAAGTAAAAGTAACCTTTGTCAAATAAACAGAACTTGATGGAAAAGCTTCATATGAAGTCAAATCAGTATATCTTCTTTCTAAAGTTTTGTTTGTTGCTGGACAGTAATGAACACTACGGACAACTTTAGGACGAACCAAAGAACCTAAATTAAATTTAATCAAATTAAAGTTTATATTATTTTATAAATTATATTATATTAAAGTTTATATTATCTTTACTGAAAATACATACATTTTGTTACAATTCCTTCTACACAAACAATGCTTCCAAGCTGGCGAGCTTGTAGAGTACGAGGTGTTACATGTTTCGATCCAAAACTATAATGAAATTGTGTATTTTTATTTGGAAAAGATACTTACAATATTAAATCAACATTTTGTAATAACCAAAATTTTAATTGATTTAAATTAAATATGATAAAAATAATTTTAACACATCTATATAATTAACATTAATTACAAACTTATTTTTTCAGATACAGAATTTAAAGATAGGAAATTGACAATATATTAAAAATATAGTTTTACTACTAGAATTTAGAAAAGTTTTGAACTGTTTTCTTTTGCTTCCTTGTTAAATTAAAAATTTGACACAATTCTCAGTTAAAAGTTCCAATTAGTGAATGAGCATTCTTCATTAACTGAGAAACTATTAAAATTTTTAAAGTAGCATTTCATAGTATTGTGTGTGACAAAAAATATATAATATGGTGATGCTAGTCAGTAAAGTTAGATACATAATATTCAGACAAATCATTTAATAAACTAATATTCTTTTAGGACTTTTTGTTTCTCATATTAAGCAATTCAAAATTAAAATCAAAATCTATACATTCATTGAACAAATTTTAAAAATATACAAACCTTCCTTCCAATCCAATATAAAATTCTTCAAACTGCTTTGCATATGTAGTATCTACACCAGAAACAAGTTCTTTCAATGCTCTTTGAAATGCAACAAGTTCTTCAAATGAATTTTCTAAAAGCCTGTAAAAATATAAAAACTTGTTAAATATTTCATTGTGAATGATAAATTATATTTAACAAGATCTTCTAATTAATTTATTTAAAGTTAAGTGTGGATTTACTCCAATCTGCTTTTTTTTTTATTGTTTTTTGTATTTTCTGATCTTTTTGTCCAGTGGAACACATTTCTTTTGTTTTAGTGTATGTATATATATAATACAATAATACATAAACATAAAATTATACAATATACA
>NW_019388481.1:0-3992 GCF_000671375.1 Centruroides sculpturatus
GGTCACTGTGTAATTTGGGTCACTTATTTTCAGGAGTCAGAATAATCATTATTTAACTCCTAAATTGTAAAAATATTTGAGAATTAGAATTGCGTATTGAGTAGATTAGATTGATCTTGCCATACACTTTTAAACAAAACTTGGTTTGTCTTGGTTTAAGTTGCCGTTTTGGAGATTTTTACTTCCAGATTTAGAGGTTATTTTCGTATCTAGAAATGGATTTGGAAGCGAGTTATATTTAGAAGTATTTCTAGAAATTTGTTTCTAAGGGTAGTAATTTTTGTATGTCATATAAAAGCTTTCGTGTAAATTAATAAAATTCCAAATCAAAAGTAAAACTCTTTTTTAAATTAACTGTCAGTTGCCATTAGTTAAAAGGAAAAACAGTACACAGGAAATTGTATTCCATGTTACCAAGGTTAGGGAGGGACTTCTAAAACAGGAAATTCAAATATAAGTTAAGGAAGAAAAGAATATATTTTGAAAGTTAAGCATGAATTAAAATTACGAAAACCTGCAAAAAATTTGTTCTTTCAAAACAAATGATCAGATTAACTAAAGGAAAGGCAGCAGCAGGAGCAGAGGCATATGAAAAACAAAACTTGACTTTAAAATTGAAACGCTAATAAACATATCAATTATTTAAATGAAATGTTTAATGTTTGAATGGTACAGTAGTTGTAGTTATTGTTATTATTTAGATGTACACATCTAAATAATAACAATAACTACTGTACCATTCAAACATTCAAGGCTTTTTTTGTCAATCTAAAGAATTTTCTTTCATATTTGGAGGTTTCTGGAGGTAATCTGCTCCATATTTGGAGGTAAAGTTTTACACAAGACAACAACAGTTCTTGAGACAGTGTATGGAATTATGTACTCTGAGCTGAAAAAACACAGATTTCAAGGAAACTTCATATATGCAAGAATAGTTTGTAATTAGTTAACTTCAAAAATTGATGTATGGGACAAAAAGTTTATGGAACATATACTTTCTCTCCTATTCGTCAATACGTGTTCCCATTGTAAGTTACTACTTTTAATTTCTTCAAAAAAGCAATTGCTGGGAATAAGTTAATCCAGAATTTTAATGCTCTCCTTTCACCAATTTACTGTCTTTCAGATTAAACACAAGTTACTTTTGAGAAACAATGTTATTGTTTTGTCGAATATAAGATGATCTTAAGTGATTATAAGTTGTTCTAATTTCTAAACAGTTTAGTTAATTAATTCTTTCTGCTAATAAGACCACCTCGATCAGATTAAAACTTACACCTGTTGAGTTTTATCGCTGCTTTCCCATATTACTTCTTATTATTGAGATACCAAGCGTTCTTGTCTAAATTTACCTGATTTAAAATGAAAGTGGTGTAAGGTAAAACCTCTGATGATGGTCATCGTTACTTATTTTTATGCTACAATAAAGGTTTTACAAATAAATCCTTTGCACTTACATAGTTTAGTACATAATTTAAAGTCCTCTCTATTCCGTAAAGTGTCAATTTAGTTAACGAATTCGTTATTATGTTATTTAAAATTTATCAAAAAAGCTGAAAATGGCAATCATTGGAGATCATAGAGTTTTGATGGACACCCTGGTACAATGGCGGCCATATTTAACCACGTTATAGGTTAAGTGTGTATTTTTTATTATAAAACTATCATTTCAACATAACTTACAACTATAGTTATTTAAAGCAAACTTACCAAAAATTTTAATTATGAGATAGATCAAAAAACAAAGTAATCTCTGTTACAAAATTATTATAGCAAAATATTGATATACAGTTTCCTGGCGTTAATTTGCAGAATAAAGTTGATGCAAACAATCTTCTCAAACACAACACTGCTGCATTCATCAATTGCCGATGTCATTGTTTTCGCAAGAAGGACACGTTATTTCCTTGTCGTCAGCGATAGGTAGCCCTTGATGTTGCATCGCTTTCTTTTTCTTTTGCGATTTAAATGTCTCTGACCCGTTCTCTTACTGTTATGAAATACTGTTTTCTCTTTTCCTTTGCTCTCTTTTTCCTGCTGTTTTTATCCCCTTTCCATCTAATTTTGTATTCCTCTCTTCTGCCGATTTTTTAATATTCTTTCTTTTTACTTTTATTTTAGGATGTTAATGTTATCGATTAAAGCCTTAAGGACTTCTGTTTAATTAGAGAATGTAACAATCATGTTAGGTGTGGCCATCATTCAGAATCACGCAAGTAGAAGAACATCTCGCCGAACTTTTATCAAACAGAACTGGTGGCTTTGAGTGTACATAATATAGTCTTTATTCTTAGGTTTAACAGCACCAAATTCCTTTCTTATTTCTAATCGTTTCGTGGCTTTTTCCATGAACATTACATCACCGGAATTTTATAAATTATCAATCACTAGATCACTAAAATTAATGTACGATGAGTATACGATTTTTATTGTATTTCTTACTTTAAAGAGGAAAACTATCGCGCGTAGACGGCAATTAACATCATATAGCATGCAGCGGGATATAATGTTGCTGAAAAAGATAATTCTTTAAGCTTAGATGGTCAGGTTTTACGTCATCTTGTGGAATTTTTAATTACATCTTTTCATAAGAAAACAAATTTTGTTATTAATGTGTACTAAGTATATATATGTGTGTGAGTGGCACGATTTTGTTCACCCTGTTTGAAGTTTAATAACTCCTGTGCTTTTTATCGAAAATTTCTAAAATTTTGCAGGAGGAAGGTTTGTATAGTCTACTGTATTAGGGTGATCAATGCTGTTAAATTTTGGTAGTTAAAGATAGAAAAGGTCGTGAATCCTATCTTGAATAGGGTCGGATTTAATGACGATTTTATTCGTTATTAGCATTTACAATTTTTTTTAATAAAATCCATCTCTACCCTCAAAATTAAAGATTTTGCCACTTTTGCCACTTCGTAATAATTAAAAATATATAAAATTTTTAATAATATAATATCATACAGATGGCGCCACCAAAATTTTACATGTTGCCGGGAAATTTAAGTAACTTGTTACTGGATTTTTTCTTTTCTTCATATTTATTTTAATTTTTAATTATAAGCTGCGCCATCAAGTGGCTGTATGGACTCCCCAAAAAATCACAAGTAAAACAAATAAAAATAAAAACATAATTACAAAAACAAACGTAACATAATACTGATAAAGCGAACGAGTTTTATAAGTAGAGATCCGATTTACAGCCTTTTAAATTTTAAAAATTCATATGCAAAATTTTCAAATTTTAATATCGCTTGACAAGCTCAAAACTGCTCGTCCGAATCTTCGAATTCTCTTTTCAAATTCTCTCTCCGTTCTATTTTTGAACTTTTCTTCTTAAATTCTCACTTCAAAATTGCTTTTTAAAATACGTCATTGCCGATGCAGTTTCGTTTGGATACTGCAGTAAAGATCGACGAATTTAACGTATTTTCAAATTGAATTTATTATTATTTTCATATGGAGATTTTGACTCACCTAGAAAAACATTCTCCAGAAAAAGAGTAAGCATTTTTATAATTAACAAATTTAAAAAGAAGTTAAACGAATAATAATAATTTATGAAAGTAATGTTCTGATTAAAATTTAGAACGTTATTTACTTTCGTAAAGAATTTGCAATTTGAACGTTACAGATGTTTTTCAAAATAACTTATTTAGTATTGATGTAACGAATATTCGGTTACTATTCGGTATTCGGCCTATTCGGCCTATTTTTCACTATTCGGCCGAATACCGAATATTTAATCACTATTCGGCCGAATACCGAATACCTAAAAACAGGAGTTATAAACAACAAAAACACAGTAAATTAATCATTTTGGTATTTAGAGTTAATGTTATAGAGTTAGTGTTGTTTGTTTATATTTATTTATAACTTGTAACATGCACAAAATAAAAAAGAAAATAATATTAGTCACATGTATTCACAATTTATAATTACAAAGATCAGCACACGTACACGTCTATCGTTGGAGAATCCTCGCACATCTG
>NW_019388481.1:4835-9164 GCF_000671375.1 Centruroides sculpturatus
CGCTCACGATACTTTCGATTCGTCACTTTTCCGTCGTAGAGTTCCCATTTTACAATTACGTGACTCAGCCTGGTGATAACGGAGAAAAGAGACAGATAGGACGTCGGTATAAGTCACAGTTATGATTTTACAAATTTGAGACAGCTTGATAGCCCGAACGGCCCCAGGCTTTCGCCCGTGCACGCTAAGTGACTTTCATTACAAGCATTTAGCTTTCCGAAGTCTATGACAACAATTGTTTGCCATTGGCGGCCACGAATTTCGTGTCAATAAGCTGCCTCGACTTGTTCGATTATGTTATCGACTCAATTTCATATTTATTTTCACATTTTCACTTCGCGATCCTTCTCTGTTCTTTTTCTTATTATTTACACGTGTAGGTCATTTCATTGTTATCCACATTTGATATCATCATTTATAACATAGGCCTACTTCCATGACACTGTTGTCTGTAGCTAGAACTGCAAGAATTAACGCGATTGGCGAATCGTAGTGACAGCGGGCCAATAAAGAGCAGGATCCTTGCCATAACGCGGTTTGCGCGCGAATTTTCGTACGTGCGTTAAATTAATCAAGCCGAATAGTTTGGCCGAATATTCGGCTATTCGGCCACGCTTTTGGCCGAATATTCGGTATTCGGCCTCAGGCCGAATATACCATTCGTTACAACACTATTATTTAGATAAAACGTCCGTAATGATTCACTGAATAAAAGGCTGATTAAATTAAGAATATATTTTTCGGTTGTAAGATTTCATTGGTCTTTGATGAAAGAATTTATATAGTTACAATGTTCAATTGAACAAAATTTGTCGCCCTCGAGCCAGCAAAATTTGGATCGTAATATAGGCTACGTTATTTATTCAAAAGTGAGTACAGTAAAACTTCGATTTAGCGGACAAAATTTCCGGTCCGTATGTTTTTTGTGAAAATTAACAAGATGTTAATTTTTAAAATCTTTTAATATGTAATTAAATTACTGTTTTTTTTTCAAATCCATGATTCACTGCTTTTCACTTCACGCCACAATAGGAATGTCTCGTTATATCAAAAGAAGACGAATTAGTAGGAAAGTTTTTTTGTGTTTTTGTCAAATTTAAATTTTGTTTTCTTTTTAAAAACGTTATTTATTTGTTTGGTTAAATACAATTAAAGTGTATTTTCTAAAAATGTTATTTATTTATTTCGATTTAGATCGTATACTCGTTTTCGTTTATTACAGTGAGTACAAAAGCAATAATATATGTTATAGAAAACTTTTCTATGAAATTAAATTTTTCATGCATACTTAATTACACAAACGTATCTACATAACGGATAAAGTATTTTGTCAATTTTTCAACACACTCGAAAAACCTACTATATTATATAACAAGCTTTTTGCTTTAACGGACACTCCGTCGCCCGAATTAATCCGTTAATAGAGGTTTTACTCTAATTGGATTCTCAAAATATCAGTTAAATATACGTAACGAGAGAGAGAGAGAGAGAAAAAAATTAGAGGAAAATTGATCTCCAAAAGAGAGTTAATTCTTGAATAACTGTCATAAAGTTTGAATGGCAATTTGATGTTTAATATAAACGATGTATAGACACTTATTCTAGCGGATCACAAGTGGCCGAATGAATAAAACCACTGAATACAGTACTGATGATCCTGGGTCGCGCGTCGCCAACGGTTGGTCATGTGGAATTTTCCTGGTTTTCTTTACGTTTGTAACACCAAAATAAGGGTCATTTTTCCATAGAAAGTCCTCCCGGAAGGCTTTCTCCCTTGGCAGATTACCCATATGTCGCGTTGCATTTTTCCAACAATGCAATTCAATTTTCAACAAAACGTGATCGACTGGCGTTATCCTGACATAACTTTTGATTATGAAAAAAGCAACACTAAATTCGCAATTGAAATAAGATAAATAAGACAGTATAAGTTTATATCCTAAACATTCCAACTCTCGAGTGGCTAGTTAATAATGGCTAAATAACTTTCAAACCTTTAATGAGATTATGATCTCCGATTTTACTTTTCCGACTGTTATATATAATAGAGGGGAAATATGGCGATCGATCAAACAAGACCTCTAAGATTTAAAAATTTTTAAACTAACAGAATCTTGAAACCTTGAAAAAAAAATTGAGTTTTTCTTTGTATTAATGTATGTATGGCACGATTTTATTTACCCCTTTTGAAGCTTAACTCCCGTGCGTTTTATCGAAAATTTCTGAAATTTTGCAGGGCGGTTTGTGTGTTAGGGGATTGATGCTATTAAATTCTGGTGGTTAAAGGTCTAGGGGTAGGGAGATAAAGGAGGTCACATCCTGAAGGGGGTCGGACTTAATGAAGATTTTACTCGTTATAAAAAAATTGTAAATGGTTATAAAATTTATCTCATCTTCAAAATTAAGCTTTTTTGCAATTTTATAATAATTAATACTATAAAAAGGTTTTAAAATAAAATATAACAGATGGCACCATACAACAATTTTAAATTGATTTGCCGGGAATGTTACGCATCTTATTGCTGAATATTTTTAATAATACAGTGAGCGAAATTAATTTTAAGAAACACGTTAAGTTGGTTTAGAATAAGTGACTAATAATGTTACCGCTGTTTTAGAAAAGTGATCGTTTGATATTAGTCGTCAAACTCCCTCAGTCAGAATTTAAAAATTGTAATTACAGTACTACAGCCGATCCTATAATATTTTCTTTACTTTGTAGGAAAGTATGAGACTTCGAAGTAGTCATAGCTTTTGATAACGTGACAATACTGTATAGTGAATCGATTTGCAAATAGATTTCCTACGACCTGTGGACACATAGAAAGAAAAACTTGAGAAACAATAAACATGTAACTTACCAATTTACACGAATGTATTTGGGCTGCAATCTGAAAAAAATTGCAGATCTATAAATTTCCACTGTCGTCCGTCTGTCCGTCTGTCTTTCCTCAATCTCTAGAACGGAATTAGACAGATAAAATCTGCAACAAGGTATGGAAAGCTTAAGGGGCAGCAGGTCCCGATGTGAACTTCTGATGCAAATCGAAGGCAGGTTATTTCAATTCTAATCTTTTCCCCTGAAAGATGTTAGATAGATGACTGTCACGACTCTACTGTTAAAGGAAAAGTCTGATGTACAGGGGCAAGCCACTACTAATTTGAGACGGAGAGCATATATTTTAAATGAAATAAATTAAAAATATGATTGAAAATTGCGGCCCGGTATTTTGATGATGTCGCAATAAATAATCGTTCGTTAGAATATGCAATAACATAGGCTTCCGTTGAAATTTTTCCAAGGGATACACTCTCACTATCATAATAATTATTTAAATCGGGCTAACCAAACTTATACAGTATTAGATAATTTATTATAGTAATGAGTGAGGCAGAGAATAGAATTTCCCGACATTCTTTAGGAAATTAATTATAACGTTTTAACTTCTAAACCCCTTATCCTCTAGTTAGAAGACCTAATTCAGCAGATGCCTATGCACAGTATATCCAGAAATGTTAATATTTAATAAATTCGCATCAGAAATATTTTGTTCACATTCGATTCATATCAACATAAAAGTTATTTGCAATTATTAAAAATAAAAAAATAAAAAAAGAATCGCGTGTTCTTATTCGATTTAGTTGAGAACAAAAATACATCTAATTTAAGTACATACGTGAATATTCTCGAATTAGAAAATTGAATTGAGAATCTTCTTAATCAAAAATTACGAATGAGTAATATATTTTCTTGATTTTACTCTTGGGATTAATTGTTTCTATAATAATATGAATGACCACAAAAACTTATAATTTCTTTTTTTAAGTAGGCCTAATTCTTTTTTTTTCGCGCGAAATTAATTGGCAATATAGAATGAGAAAGCTTTTGATATAAGTATAATATTCTGTTTGTTTATTAATATCGTCTTTATGATCCAAATATCACTTACAGCACATAGCTAATGATGTATGGCAGAAGGAGTGGGACTGCGCTGATACAGGAAGGATGTGTCACAACTTTATACCTTCCCTTGTGCATCTTAAAAAAGCCAAATACTTCAGCCCAGATGCAGAGGTGACCGAGTGCCTTACAGGACACGGGAACTTCGCATCACACCTGCACCGTTTTGGTAAGCAGATCGATAACACCTGCGATTGTGATGGACAGAGTGAAGACGATGCGCTACATTTTCTCTTCAGCTGCAACAAATACAACCAACAACGTGCAGAACTCTTCCAAGAATGTCTCCAAACAGGACTCAACTGGCCCCCAATCCTGCAGACATTCTCGATAACAAAAAACTATGGACAAAAATGAAGAATTTCATA
>NW_019388482.1:0-6982 GCF_000671375.1 Centruroides sculpturatus
GTCCGTTATTCGAGGCGTACGTTATACGAGGCACCACTGTACATTTAAAATTTTAAACGTATTTAACATCTTTTGTGAAAGTACAGGGTGGTTACAATTAAAGTTGCGCTACTCAGACCTGTCTAGAGCCCATTCTCGTGGACGTATTTTGATGAAACTTGGTATATATGTTATACGGTCCACGGGGAAAAGGAAAATGCTAAAAAAATATTTAGTTCAAATTTTTACCACTAGGTAAAAAAATGGTGCATTGGTGAAGAACAAGAAATACAAAATGGAATGAAAAAATGCTGAAGAACAAGAAATACAAAATGGAAACATGCAAAAGGTTTTTATTCACAACATTTGTTCACAATAAATGGATTGCACATTGAACATGTGCAATCCATAATCCATTTG
This sequence comes from Centruroides sculpturatus, assembly GCF_000671375.1. NCBI lineage: Eukaryota > Metazoa > Arthropoda > Arachnida > Scorpiones > Buthidae > Centruroides > Centruroides sculpturatus. The sequence continues at coordinate 400 of NW_019388482.1, forward strand.
CATCAAATTACATGTTCAAAACACCTTACAGAAATATTTTTTTTTGCATTTTCCTTTTCCCCATGATCCATATAACATATATACCAAGTTTCATCAAAATATGTTCACGAGAACGGGATCTAGACAGGTCTGAGTAGCACAACTTTAATTATAACCACCCTGTATTTAATGTCCTTTTTAATTTAATTCAAAATATTATAATTTAGAGATTTCAATTGCCTATTAATTTTTAATTCCATAAATTATACAATCTTGACCTTGAAAATCGTTAATGCGAATTTTCAATAAAGCAAACTAACCACTGTTTTCCTAGTGATTTGTATTAACATGAGTTGACTGTATATTATAATAAATTTTTATTGCCATAACTAGTTAAGATCTAATTGTATATGAAGATACTGAATTTTCAGTGTAATATTTTCAATGCATTTTTTGTTCACATTTTTCTAAGAGCAGTTTAGTAGTTTTTATTGCATTCTTAAAGGAGTCTGGTATAAGAAAAGGTCAGAATGTCTGTTTCAGACCACTTGACCATTAGGATACAAATTGTTTCAAGCACAGTTGGATCTTGTAGTTTCACATAAATATATTTCTGGATGATATAATAAATTTGTCAGTCTATAATGTATGGTAAAAACTTTCTGCTAAATATGAATTCACAAAGGAATTCATTTAACAGTTGAATTTGTTTCGGATAAAAACTTGTTCAGTAATTCCTCCTTCCTCCCTTCCTAATGTAGCCCAAAGTTGGCTGATTACATATATTAGTCCACCTTGTAGGTTAAGTAATGAAATGAAATAGGAAGTATAAGTTCAACAGTACATGCTGTATTAGTATTGGAAATGAATTTTGGATTCATAGTCCCTCATCAGTCCAAACAGCAAGTGTGGATGACTAAATTATTAATATTACAGAAAATTAAACTTATTTTTCAGTTACATAATATTTTAAATTATTTGTAAGCTGAATTTTGTGTGTGTGTGTGTGTAACACATGATCATCTTGCTCTCTGCTATCAGCTGAACCATTAACCATTAAAGATTGTACATTTACCTGTTTGATTTATATATATATATAATTTATATTTACATAAATTTTAGAAAATTAACTGACAATTATATAATGTCTTATTTTCTGAATAACAATTTAGATCACCAGTAAAGCACAAGTAAAAAATTAATTGTATACTATTAATGTTTTACTTTAGTAGGAAAAAAAAAGTTGAGTTTCCTTTCTTCAGTTATTTCTCCTTAGTTGTGTGCAAAGATTTATAAACAATTTAAAAATAACAACACTTTCTAGGAATTTATAAGAAATATTTGTTGTTCAGTAATCCCTCAATTAATGCTGTTTGTGCATTCCACAAAAATGGCATGCTAATAAAATAATATCAAGGTCAAGAAACTAAACTTATTGCTGTTGTGTTCTAGGCAGAGGCCGTAAGAGTTGATGTTGATTTTATACGTGAAATACAATCGAACTTGGTTATAACAAGCACCAGGGGACCAATAACCATTACTCACTATATCCATGAAGACAGTGACATAACTGGGGGAGAATGAGCAGCTGCTTTGGGTGCAAACACATAAGGGTGCACTGCAGGTGGTAAAATTTGTAGCTACACCACTGATGATTAGTGAAATCTATCTTTTAATTATTAATTCAACATAAATTAATAGATTGAAAAACATTAATTACATTTTACTGTATTTTTATTAATCTATATGTATAAAAATTAATGTATGTGTGTGTCTGTCCTTCATGCATTACCACACTGTTTATCCAATTGCCGTGAAACTTTGGGAAGTTGTTTAATATACTCCCACGAAGGTTTCTGGCATAGTACATTTATCCTACGATAGATGGCACGCGTGTATACGAGCATTTCACTGTGTGTTTGATCGATTTCAAATTGTGAAGACCATTTCCCCCTCCAAAAAATATCTCTATATATATGCATTTGTGAACTGTTATTTATGATATTTGTAATAATTTTTGTTTAATTACTTTATTTCAACTTTTTTTTTTTTTTTTTTTAATTATGTAGAAATAATTTTTGACAATTGCTCTCATTACATTCCTAGACAATATTGGACATCATTTAGAAGTGAGAGTTTATAAGACATAATTACATAATCAAAGCAGGAATGATTCAGATACAGCTAATGAGCTGAGTGGTCAAGAATTTCAGAAAATTTTTTGAAATTTCCATATTCATATCATATGAAAGATTTTCTATTCACAGATTTATAAATAAAGAATCTTTCGATACTCATATATTTTTTTTACAAAAAGCATTGCCAAAATTTCTTTCACCAGTAGGAAAAGTGACATTATGGAAATGTATTATCAAGTTCTGCCTAACATATTTTCTTCATGGCAGTAATATGGCTTAGATTCTGTACAACAGAATATATTCTGAAGAAGTCTGCTTTTAAGTGAAGACCTTGTATGAGAAGTATTCTAGTCTTTGAAAATNCTATATGTGGCCAGCTCACACGTCGGAAAACCTTCTGATTTATTCGTGTACACGCCAGACGGAAAAACAAAAAATATTGTGTATCCACAAGCACTCCAATAAATAAATAGAATTGAAACGACACTTTGAAATGCTTTCCTGATGAAAATGAATAATAATAAGTTTCAATAAAAATGATAAAATGTAAGTTGATTTTTATCATAACGAGTTTGCTTGAATTTCGTTTCTTCTGAAATCGCAGCAATGCGCGACGGGTAAGCTAGTAGTTATATAAACTATAACATAATTAATAATAAAATAACAATAATAATATGCCTTATTTCAGTTAGTCTTTTAATATATAAAGCTTAAAATTGATGATTGCTTCAAAGATTTCACTTTTATATTTCTCAAATTTCCTCTTAAAGTACTCAATGCATTGAAATTTTCATTATTTACTTCATTTCATTCAAAAAACCTGACTAATGTATCCATTGCCTCTTGAGCTTCAGAAATTGTCAGTACAGTATTGGTTTTGATTCAATTTCACTTATCATTGTATTATCATCACATTCATTATCATTGTTCATCATAGTTACCATTGTCTTTATTTGGCAAAGCTTTCATGATGTCATTCTCAGTAGGAATACCACTAGTTAACAAATTGTCATTGATTCATAAAAATTCATTGATATTATTAAAATTATTAATAATGTTGCATTGAAACCATTCAGGTAAAGGTATGTTACTTTCCTCATTTTCATCAATATCATCTGAAATTTGAAATTTCATTTGTATTTAATTTCAGTTTTTTTTTAAACAATTTAATATAGTTATTGAGGTAACATTGTTCCATGCATTGTTTAACAAATTTATGGCATTCAATATCAATATAAACTCATTAAACTCCTGTTTTCTCTGATGGATTAAATGCAAAAATATAAATCTTTTATAAAATCCTTTCAAACTTTAGATTACACCCATATCCATCAGTTGTAAAATTGATATGACATTGGGAAGGAGTAATACTAGCTTGATGTTGTGCAAATTTTGATTCTGGGGATGTGCTGGACAATTATCAACTAACAATAAAATTTTTTCTTTTTCTTTTTGGATAGTTCCTTATTCCAATCACTTAGGTACTGCCAAAAAACATCAGAAGTCATCCAGGACCCTTAGTCTTGAGTTTTTCGTGTTATAACTCCCAATGAGTTGAAGGTGTCATGTGGTATCATCTCCCACACTGATGTCAAATTGGTAGTCTTGAGTGATAACTCACGTGCTTTCCCATCTAACCATGCGAATTCCTATTCACTTTCAGTCGAGCACACGAAAGTGAAAATGGCTGACAGATATGCTATTCTGAGTGCGATCGAAGCATTTGAAAGAGCCAAAAGATGTTTAAGAAGGCAACAAATTTTTCAACCAATTATATAATATACAAGGTGTGACAATTAAATTCCAGGACTGGGGTAATAAAAGGACACGAAGAACATATAATGAAAAACTCTTTTAATATGTTTCAAAGTAATCCCCCCTGGAGGGCAATGCACTTCTCACAACATTTGAACAAGTTCTTGAAACACTTGGCAAAGTCACTTCCATTGACAGCTCTCAATTCCTTGGTCACACTGCGCTGTATGTCCTCTAGGTTGTCGAATCTTAGTCCCTTCAATGTGATTTTGATTTTCNAATCCAAATATGAGATTGCTGCTTGGTTTCTTGGTTTATGATTTTTCAATCATGTTGCAACACCATTCCATACAAGTCTCCTTTTGTTCCTCAGTGAAAAGAATGCGGCATCTACCAATATGTAATTTTTCTTATGTGAAAGTGTGTGTGAACAGTTTTGTACATTGCTGCTAATTTGATTTACAAGATGTTCTTAATCTCTTTGTGACTTATCCAGGGAACCTCTCTGATTTTGGACTATCCAGAGATGAGCCATATTCTCTTAGGTAACTGCAGTAGACATACAGTCATTTCTAGCTTTATCTTTCAAGCATGTTTGTCACATTAAAATTCATCAAACTATCTGTGTATTTAGTCCAGAAAGATTGCCTAAGAACATACAAGACATTCTCTGACTCAAAAAAAACCAGATTTAAAATCATAAATCATAATTGCCTAAAAATGCTGATGATTATTGATTTTTTTTTGATTGATTGAACCTCCATTGATTTTTTTCCAGTCAAAATGATACCACTTCTGTTTTGGGTACTTGCAGGCAGCAACAAACTAGTGATATCTCTTCCTCAGGATTGCTTTATTGCATATGCAGCAGATGTTGCCATATACTCAATACATTTTCACATCTAGAAACTTTCAGAGTGAGAGAAACCTTTGTATAGAGCAATACTAAAAATTTAATTAATCATTTACCAATACCTACTTTTGGGTCAGTTTTGGGTCAGTTTTCATCCCATTATCTGTCTGAGACTGATTTAACATGCTTATTCTGTTATGACATTGTAATCACATATTACTGCAAACATAATGACAGTGGTAGTAAAGTTTCATTTGATTTTAATGCCTTCTTGGTGTGTAACTTTGTAATCAGGGAAAGACTTATGTCAGTGAGTGTAAATATACAGGACAGTCATAATGTCATAAACTGATTCCCAGAGCTTTTATTTTCCTGCTGTAATGTATACAGACTGAATGGTTCAGGTGGCACTGCAGTCATCAGTATCAAAATGGCATCTTTGCAGGAGAAAATTTAATGTATTCTGTAGTTTCATGAAACAAAATCACCAATTATAACTCAGTAGTAGTCATTATCTGTGTCTATGGCATAGTTTAGGCTGGTTTCTAAACTTTATGATTCTACTTAGCATAGTTTTTGCACAATAAATGCTTGTAATCTGGAAAAGACTGATCATCCAGGACCCTTAGTCTCAAGTTTTTCATGTTACAACTCCCAACATGGAGGTATCCATAGTATCATATCATACTCTGACATCAAATTCGTAGTCTCGAGTTATAACTTTCATGCTTTCCCATCTCACCGTGAGACTTCCTACTCACTTTGAATTGAGCCTGTGAGATCTCTACACTAAAGTGAAAATGGCTGATGGATATGCTATTCTGATCGCAATCGAAGTATTAGAAAGAGCTGAAAGACATTGTTTAAGAAGGCAACGAATTTTTTGACCAATTATATAATATAAATTATTAAGAGTATAGCCACTATATTAAGATTATTTATTAATCAGAAGTGTTAAGTTCATTGAACAATTTAAGATATAGATCAAGGAAGAAAACTGAAGAAAGGATTAAATTAAAATACTTTTTACAATCCCACAACAGATTTTTTAGCTCAAACACACACATTTAATTTTTGAACTAATTCTTTCCATGTATTGAAATGTTTTTTCTAGTAAATTCATTGTCTAATTTTCCATTGTTCATTTTCTTATTATTTTCTATATGTGTGACTAATATGTCTTTCTGTTCTTTGTTTAATTTTTTAGATAAAACATTGGCAGCTTCTATTTTGTTCCTGAGTCCTACATTGCTATAACACAAAAGTAACTGTATATGTGCAAACTAATTAAGAAGTGATGGAATGAAGGTTAGCCATTAAGAAGTTAGTCACCAGATATTGCCTGTACCACACCTCCTTCATAATGCTGTACCTTGTAGTAATGCCACCTTCAAACTCCATCTTTCTACTGTTACGTAACCCTTAAGTCAAGCTACCTTGTAGCATTACAAAGCCACTTTATGCCTGTCTCCTTTGCACCCAATTAATTAATTAATTAATGTTCATTGATCATACCTTTATAGCAGCTTGTTTGTCTTGTATAATTTTAAGTATTATAACCTTTTTATATTAATACCAACTGAAGAGAGACTATTCCGATAGTCTGAAATGCATTTTGGTTATTTCATGTTAATTACTCATCTAATTGAGTTTTAATGCACACCCTCTTTTGTTTTATTAAATGTACTACATTGATACCCGAGTGTTTGTGCTTATTATCACTGGTGTGATAAGTCCTTATTATCTACCCCGCATTGGTAGATATTTAATTAAACCAAGGGCTAAAAGCAATTTGTAATAATTGAGCCGTTCACAGGCCAAATCGACTGACTCCATTTGTAAATCCTTAATATAATTG
>NW_019388483.1:0-8004 GCF_000671375.1 Centruroides sculpturatus
CATCTTACATATAAATTATTCTTATATAACTTTACATTTTTAAACTAAAAGGATTAGTTAGGCTATGTAAAACATATATGTTTATAAATTTAGATGATAATAAATTTATAGTTAAACATTTAATCTGAATTTTAAAGTAATTTGATTTTGTTCTCTTTTTAACAAGTTAATCTCGAAAAATTAATCGTCGTTGTCAAATCTTAACTCGTGAATTTCGTTATAGAATGTTACGGTGTTACGGAAGGTTCATTTTATTAAAACTTGCTAGAAAAAGTGATAAAAATGTTTTATTATTATTACTAGAAGTTCTAGCTTATAGCATGCAGTATTTAATGTATCTTCTTAATTATATATAGTTACTTGAAATTCTCTCATAATAAATTAAGTTCCCAGTAAATTTACATTCATACAAATGTTAATTCATTAAATGAGCCAAGTCCATTTTATGTTATTGCTAGATATTTAATGGTTTGCATTTGAATGAGTTAAAAAATATTCGTAAACAGTAATAGACTTATATTTTTTTGGTTTTATTTCGTGTAAATTTAATATGCAATAATGGTTATCCATGTTAGGTGAAAAAATCATGTTTTCGTATGCCCTCAATTTCAAAAAACAATGATTTGTTGAGAACGTTGCTTTTCTTTGAATGGAATATAGTTATAATAACAAAATATTGAAGATTTTATTTATTTACTTATTTATTCTATTAGTAATAAGTTGCATGCATATTAGTTGGTGCAGATTTTTAAAGTATTCATGATACATAGGGTAATAAATTCATCATATCTTCATATTTCTCTTTAGAGTGGACTTGCCTCACTTTCAAAATCAACTCACTGTAAATATCATTAAGGATATAAATTACTAGTAACAAATTTATACAGATATTAAAAGATGTTTGTGAATTGATTAAAAACATGAATTTTATGTATAAGAATTAGCTTTAACTATTTTTTTCGCAAAATGGACTTGCCCCACTTTCAAAATCAATGGCTCAAATATCAATGTGAAATTGTTATTATAATCAATAACTAATGATGATAATGAATTGTTCTGTAGAAATACTCCAGACATTTTCAATAGACTCATTAACTTAAAAATTAAGAGTTCAATTTAAATAGCGTTTTTGTAGAAAATGTATTTAATTTTATATTAAATTATACTGTTGTATATTTAAATCTCTTACATCCTGCAGATTTCTAGATTACATTCTGAATATTAAGTTATTTCCAAGCTACAATTTCATGTTACTGAATTTGCTTTTAAATTAACTTACGTTTATTATAAACCAGAAATTTCATAATTGTATATGGTAATCCATCTGTTATTTATTTTATTACATTTTATAAATGAAAATTTCTATAAATTTATATGTACCAAATTTAAAAATGAAGATTTAACCATGAGTATATTGAAAATGTTTGAATTAACTACTAATGATTAATTCTTTTTTAAATATCAATCAATCATTCATAAACATTTTCACACAATAAAATAGATTTCAAGCTTTCTGTTTACTTTTATTTATTATTTATAATCATGATATTTTCATATTTATTAAAGTGTGAAAAAATGAAAGTGTCATATGATTCATTTCATTATATTACAACATAATTTAAAAAAAATAATTAAAACAATAGAAATTACAGTATATGTAATGTAATGAAAATAAATTGTGAATAGAACTTTCAATAACTAGAAATAAATTTATATGGTTCAAAACTATTCTCAAAGTTATTCTTAAATGGAATTTATAAGAAATAAATTTAATTATGATTTAATTTGGAGTTAATACAGTTTTGACAGTTAAATATTTAAGAATGAAAAATTTATACTAGAAATTGCACATTTGGACTTCATTTTTTACTATTTTACAGTTTTTAGTATAAAATGAAAATGTATTTGCTATTATCCTTGGGTTTTCATTTTTTACAAGTCATATTTTTCAATTACATGCAAATATAACATTTTCATTTAAATCTGAGACTAATAGCAGACTAAAGTCATCCTATCACAAATATATTAAATATGTGAATATAAAATACTTTTTACATTATATTATTTGCTTCCTATACAAATCAAAAACATCTGTTTAAATAATAAAATGCCATTTGTATATTGGAATAATAATTTTTCTTTTTTACTCCTCTCTCTATGTATATGGTCTTTGTATTCATTTCATGTTATAAGTTATTAAATTTATAGTGTTTCTAATATTAATTTGGAATATGCTTTTAGAGCATATTACTATATTTTTTTCTTGAATGCATAAAAAATTATCAAACTAGCTATAAAAAAATACTTTTATTAAAAAATTTCTGAGTATAGTAGTTCATATATGGAATTTGCTTGGATGAAAACATAGTTCTGTTTAGTCAATTAAAATCGAAATTAGCAGATCATTTTTGGGCTATACTTTAAACTAGTTAAGCAACATAATATGACTTAAAGGTAGACAGTTTATCATTTTGCATTAGGATTAATAAATAAAATTATTTGTTAAGATTAAAGAGACTAATTAATTTTATTGAATGATGACATTTAAATAGAAGTGTTATTAAGTTAAATCAAATTTAACTTTTACATACATTACATGTCATATATGATTATAAAAAATTTTGATTTGTTATTTATTAAGATTAGAGATGTATGAATACTATTTTTAAAATTTAAAAATACTAGAAAGTATTTGAAATTCAGGGTCTCAAATAGTGTGTTGATTAAAAAAATACGTTCAAATACTATGAATACCTCCAATATTGCATCATATGTAAAGTCACAGTTGTTGATTCAGAAGTACCCAAAGGGGCTAATTCNCAGATAAATTATTATTTTTTTTTGCGAAGAATTCGCTGAACTTTCGACACATCATTAATAGAAATAGTAAAACATCATTCCATTCTAAATATTAATGAAAATCAACATATAATAACGTATAACAATGCAATATACAACTAATAATTCTGCTCTGCTTTTAAATGCCTATTCTCTTTCATGTCTTAAACAAAATTGAATTATATTTATTTACATCGAGACAGCCGTACCCGCTAAACTGCACAAGTGCCAGAAAGGCTAGTGTAAAAAAAGACAGTCGAGAGCGGAGATATTTAAGATTTCGAAGAATGTATCCACGAAAAACTAGACATAATCAAGGAGTGCATCGAAGCCTCCATATATATGAAAACCGAACTGAAAGAAAACGCGAATTGCGGGTTAGGTTTCGTTATGCGGGGACTCAAAAATAATTATCATCAATTAATACTTGACAAGATCAGAAAATGACTTTTTGAATCGACCGCAGATAAATAATACCGACTCTGGAACTTCGTCGTTTCCCATTTGGTATATTTTTTTATCTACTCGTAATAATAGAGGGCCTTGGACTTTTATTAAAAGTCCAAAGCCCTCTATAAGTCCAAGTATAAACAGGTGAAATTATTTGATCAAAAATCAATGGTCAGGGACGAATATTATATCAAAAGTTTGTAATATTTAAAAGGTTAAGATCTGCATCTTAACTTTTTAAATATTAACAGTTACATACATCTACAGAGACTGCGTTTTGCTAAACCAGATATGATGTCATGATTTTTAATTTTTTCTGTTTTAATTATATGTTATTTAGATTTTAATATAAGACTCGCCACACAAAAACTTACCTTTCCTAACTTACCTTCCAGGAACGCTACTTTCAATGAAAACAGATTTTATTTTCTACTAGCTGCAAGGACCCGCTTCGCTGGGTTTTTAGTTGTATGTAATAGTTTTTCTTTATATATAAAAGACTGTTTTTCTAAGTAATCTAGAATCCAGCTGCAAGGACCCACTTCGCTGGGCTAAAAGTAACGATTGTGAAGATTAAGATAATCACATTATAGCTAATCTTACCCGTTTTCACAGAATGCAAGAATTAGGTTCCCCGTTTCCAGACTAATTAAAGAATTTTTACGTTTAGTCAAACGAACTATTTTCAACGTTTGTGGAACGTTTACGATCGTTCTATAATCGAACCAATATTCGAATTTTATGTTTGAATTTAATTCGAACAAATTCAAACAAATTCGAACAAAACATTCGAAATAGAAAGCCACTTTCAACCACTTTCAGCCTCATATCTCCCGCACCCTTATAGCTATCGAGACGCAATCACCCCTATGCACGAATGGAGACTTGGGGCTACCACCACATACAAACACCATTCACGTGCGATGTGTAGTTTTGGCGAAAAAGTGAAATATAGGGACATACACGTCCATTTTTATATATAGATATAGATATAGATATAGATTTTTTAAATGAAAGTGTATTTCGGGCCTTATGCCCCTCTCTAGTCCTTATTACATATAATGATAAAACTATATACAATTTTGACGTTGACCGATGAGATCTCGTAACCATTACGATCAAATGGCGACTTCTGTATTAGTATAATTATACGTCACAGTTCATATATGCTCCGTTATATTAATTTTTAATCTTTTTCCAGTTTCATTAACGTAATAACAATCTGGTTGTAAAGTACAAGTGAAGATATAAACTAAATTATTATTATACATCATATCCGTCTTTCTATAGATTTATTTTCTGATTTTTAAAAAAGTTTTGATTGTTTTGTTCAATGTGCCAGCAAGAATAATATTGTATGATTTTAATATTTTCTGTATGTTTTCAAAAATGATCAGTGTGAAATCTATATTTTATAAATTATCTGTTTTAGATATTGTTTGTTTTCTAGAATGATTGTGAAACCAATTGTCAATAATTGTGTTAGTGAAGTATCACTTGAGAATCCAGTAATTTCATGTTGTATACATGCTTTCAATAAGTTTCGTGCTGTTTTTTAACTTTAAACGCGATGAATAATAATAGTAACAACAATGCTAATCATACGGTAAAATAAAACACATTAATAAAAAAAAATTTAAACTTGTGTACTTGAATTGCTTAGCGCCAGTGCGTAGTATACTATGCACTTGGCTCTCGCCGTTACAAGAAGCGAAACTTCAGAAGACTTTTAAACTAAACAATTAATTTTCACAGTCACGTTTATCGGAAACGTTTGAGAAAAGGGTCTTATTATCTAGACAAGGAGCTGTTTGTGTTTAGAGCTAAACGTTCACCAAGTTTCGTTTGAATCGGAAATCAGAACATCTGGCCCTGTCCTTGTAAGTGAATAAATTATTTTTTTCTTTGCAGAGGAATTCCAAAATGGCAGAAACCACACTTGAAAAAACAATGGAAATAGGTGCAATATCGCCACCTGACTGCACTTTAATCACAGAAATGCCAGAAATAATAATAATCAATGTACTTGAATACTTGTAAGATGCAGAATTAGATTTATGCAGCCGAGTGTGTACCAAATGGAAAGATATTATCGTAAACATGATGTATCACCGAGTAACAATTATCACAAGGGTAATTATTATAACATTATTTTGTTGATTAAATGTCATTAACGTCATACATTTATACGTACCATTTATTAATGTATTGATGTTAAAACATTAACGTCAATACATTTATACAATACTTTTAGAATAATTGAATTGCAGTAAAATAAGCTTTCATTAATCACATTATGTAAGTAAATTTACATTTGCTCTAAATATTCTGATTTATTTAATAGAAAATCCCTCTTAATGTAATAATCACCGCAATCTACGAATCGGAAAGTCTACGTCCCTACGTTGGTTTCGACAATAATTTTCAATACAATTGGTTCATTTTAGAAGATGAACCTAAACTTATGGTTTTGTCTACAAATGATCTTAATGGATTTGGAGAAATTACACTTGATCCAATTCCAAGTCATATTTACTTTATGCATTTATCGCATCGTAAGTAGTTGTACCATGTAAGTTTGAAATTATTTATTAATTGTTAATAACAATGACGTTTTTAATTTTAGGAAACTATTTTACAAACCCCTTTCCTGCACATTGTAAGTACTCATCAATCGAAACAACCGAAATACAAATATCAATGTTTCCAAAAATTCCAGGTTTGAATATTTTTAATTATTCGTTCACTCTACGTGGAAACGCATCTATACTTCGTGACAAGTCAGATTTGATAAAGGAAATAAAGAATGTTTGCAACAGAAATAATATACCGGACGATCAAACAAAATGCGTCATCTTTTACAAAGATATTGCAGTATATTCGTTCGAAGACGAAACTGGACGTTTTCTAGATTTCTCAGACCACCGTGATGTTTACAAGCTCACATTATTTTATGGCGAGAAAGTGAATGCTTTTCCTGTTTATATTTATGAAGGTAAAACTGGTTATACGACTATCAAAGAGAAATTGCAAAGGCTGAAATATTCTGTACTCAAAATGGTACAGAAGAGATGTTTCGCGTATATTTTTCATGACTCATGTACAGAGTGCATGGATCCAACAACTCGAGCATTTAGAAAACTGTTTCCTTTAGTGAAATACGTTACTCATAACTTTTTACCGTCCTATTTATCAATCATTCCAAGCGAAATAGAGTATTCTCGTATAGAGCACGACTATTTGATTCCCTGTACTACAATAATGGTTTTTGTGTGGTGGGAATAAATTTATTGTATTAAACCGGCTTAGTTATAATTTGGCATTTAATTGTTTTTGGTTGATAGTATTGTTCTACATCAGAGATTTCAATCCTATCCGCAGGTGGACTACACTGAATGTCTCAGTGCTTTTCAATGGGCCGTTGTAATAGATTTTTTCTTATAAAAAATGGGTTAATAACTACGTATGAGTTTTACTGTCCACAAAATTTTATATATTGAAGAGTTTTCATACTCTTCAATATATAAAATTTTGTGGACACGGTTTTCACGGTTCTTTATTGTAATACCAAGATTTTAATCACGATTATTATAATTTAAGTAATTTTAGTTGAAGGATGTAAAATATATTAAAATTTTAGATTTTTTATGGCATTCACTTTGGATAATTAGTTCAATTTTTGGGGGTCTCAATCAATCTTTCTGTGGTGCCGAGAATCATTCTTGCAATCGAAGACTCCTACTTTTTATTAGAATCAGTGAACATCTCATTCCCCGTCACAAGGTAAACTGCTCATCAAAATGACTGGTGTTTGTATATGGATGTAGGTATTACAAAAAACAAAAAAAAAAAAACATTGGTTAACTTATTTACAGTGACTCTCAAACCTCATAAGCGCGTATCTAATGTAACTTATTCGCATTCGTAATTTTCAAATAAAAGTAATATTAAATAGAATTTAATAATTAGTTTTCTTACGTAATGAACTACGTTAATCAGAAAACAAGTAAAACGGCAAAGCCGTATTTGGGACAAGACTATGTCGCTGGGACATACTACTATTTGGGACAAAACTTCTGCAACGTAGTCAAAATAACCTTGGTAACATGTGGGTGGGCACTATCCTGCAACAGAATGATGCTGTCTGTCAACATTCCTGGGTGTTTGGATTAGATAACACGCTTCAATTTTTGCAAAGTTTCTATGTACCGCTGTTCGTTAATTGTGGCGCCGTGTTCCAGAAAGTCAACAAGCAACAGACCTCCATAGTGATGTTGGATGCACGCGTGACTCGCCAACCTTACTTCGAGCGCGTCTAACAGACAAATGGCACAGCGGTGAACGTTCACGCTGTTCCTTCCTGATTCCCAATAGAGGGCACTTCTATATACACGCCTACCAAGTTCAGTGCCACACTTGTTATATAGTCTGCCTCGTTTTCATTTGTCTGCCCCTAATAACATATTTAGTGAATGACATGACATGGACAAAGTTTACATAACGTTACAAAAATTAAATTATCATCAGATATAAAAGTAATATTAAAGTCAGTTGACAAAAGTATCCATTTAATATGGTGAAGACCCAACCGAGGTCCGAATCATGTAAATCGCGATATTCCTATGATTAAATAATAACGATAGATTAATTATGAGAGGGAGAGGAAAATCCCATAATTTAAACAACGCGGCACAAAATGTAGACAACGAGTCTCGG
>NW_019388484.1:0-4437 GCF_000671375.1 Centruroides sculpturatus
TTATATATATATATATTTTTTATGAATTAAATACAATTTATATTCTCATAATCAATAAGAAAGGGAAAGAGAGCAATATATGTCTACGTAGATAAGAAGGGAATAGCTATCAAGAAGACCTTCGCTGTCACGGTTAGTTGAAGAAACAAGCTTTGGAATCCTGCACCTGCCAACCCCTTTCTGACTTCCCCTCAACAGAACGTGCTCAGATAAAAAGAACGGGGTACAGAACCGCTTGTTTGTTCTACAAATCTGAAGGCTTCTTACCCAGAGGACAGTCGACCCGCTCGACCCGTGGGGGTGATATTTGGTGGTCGTATTGGATTACTTCGCCATCGTACCCAATTTTTCCCTCTTAAGTAGAAGGAAAATCTGGACTCGAGTCATTCTTTCTCGGAAGTTTGAATAGATCGATAATTCAAACGGGAAAAGTACAACCTATGCAATGGCTATAAATCTTCTTCGGGGTAATGATTTCTTTAATAACTTATTTCGTATGCAGAATAATTAAACGATAAATTTTAACTGGAGAAAATGAAGTTTTTCTGTAAATGAATAGCCAAAATTTTTGCTTTATTTTTTCAAACTTCAACGGTAAACTTTTATTGTAAATATCTTCAATTAATAGATATAAGAATAGAAATTTAAATTTTTACGGACTTTTATTGTAAATAACACGTGTTTGACACATTTTAACCTAACAAAACGGATTTATTTACGATATATGCCATAATGTTACAGTGTATTATAAACAGTAGCGTGAGAATTGTCTTCATTTCTTAATTTCAATTGAATTTCCTACTTCTACATCATTATTAAACATTAATAATACAGTGTCGTATCTAGGTGTCACCGGAAGGAAGCATTAGAAATAGGTTCTGGGCATAAAATTATATATATATAGATAAATGTGATCAGTTTTATACACATATAAACAATGTTTTACTTATATTTATTTTAACTAGTAAAAACTTTATAATGACTAATCTCTAATTTAAATTTTTGGTTAAATAAGTATGCACTTATATAGTATTTGCTTGCTCATTCTAAGTAGAAAAGATGATATAATAGTAATAATTTATTTATTAGTAATTTACCAAAGAAGAATAAAACTGGCGAATAGTTCTATCGGATTTATAATTCACCCCTTCATCAGTTTAGATAAGTGTCTAATTCTTAATCTAGCTAAATTCTCTTCATTCCTATTATTGTATGACCATTTTATTAAAATTAAGATAATGATTCTAAGATATATTTATAATTAATGTGCCTCGTTTATACATTTATAAATGTGTAAACGATATTAGAAACATATGGCACATATATTGGCTTATACGTTTTAATCAGTTCATTGAAATTTATTGAGATAGACTAATGGATAGTGTATTTATGTATAGTCACACCCGCGATGCCATTGACCGAAAACATTGAAATAACTAGTAAAGGGTTAAGTAAAATTACTTCACGTAATTTGATAACTGAAGTACAACCCTCATTTACTTGAGATTATTATATGAGATATCTAATAGATCAGGTGAAACTAGTCAAATAAAATATTATATAATTCTAAATTTCTGTTCTATATCATTAATTTATATTATTTACAAGCTAAGAAAGGTTATAGAATATGGTCATTCTCGGCTTGTAAATAATATATGGTCATGGTCATAAAAATACAAAGTGAATATGGTGAAATAGAAGTACAAATAACTTTTCATAAGTAATGATTTCATTGTAAAAAAAAATATACACATACATATTAATTAAATATCGAATTTTTCTTTAATTTTAAAAGTATTTCTTAACGGAATTAAAAAATTTTTTGATAGAATTGCTTAGGATAGGAGTAGTCGATACCGAATTTGATTGACACCCGCTTATCCGTCTGCCATCGTAACTTCAAAAGCCAAAGAAGATAAACTGTAATGGAATTTGAGAAGGTCAAAGGATATCTACCTTTGCTTCTACCATGGTCTGCATTATATCATCTTTCGATATTTTTAAAATTTTAAGTATAGCCGTATAAAAATGTTTGGATTTCACTTCTCTTATCTCGCTAATAAAGCTGTAATTTCTGGTAAGGCAATTTTATTTTCATAGATAAAATTTTTTTTCAAAAAAATGTGTAAACAAAATGGTTTTTGCTATTTAAAAATAGCCATTGGTTAAAGATTTCTTAATAAACGGGCATAACAATCCACAAAATATTGTTGCATTTAATCAAAGTTATTACTCTAATTACATCTAAAACATTATTGGCTTATATTCTGGCTCTGATAAAGATGCCAACACAGACCAAATTGCCGTTCGGATTCCACTCTATCAGGCCTTAATCTTTAGACTCATATGTAAAAATACGAGGTAAATAAAGATTTCTTTTAATAATAAGTGAAAACATAGTTGAAGAGATAAAGATTAACTAGAGATCGGAATTAGATTGATGGAATAAGACAAGGAAACAGATGGGTACGATCTGCCAAAAAAGGGGTGCCTCCCGGGAAGACTTTCAATGGGAAACTAGTCCCTATTTAGGTGTTAGGCACGCGTCGAAAACCCGGAAAACTCCTCTTGGCCAGCCCGTTGGTCAGGCGTGAACCACGACCAACTTCTAGTGTTCAGTGATGTTTTGTCACTAGTGGGTTTGCATGAATGAGTTAATTCAAATATAATGGGTTCTGTTCTTTGTTGTTTATCTTTATGGACCAACCACTCTCATCGTGAGCCTAATGAACTTAGAAGAAGAACCTCTTACTTTAGTCTATGCGGCCACAAAAATGTAAAAGATTGATGAAAATTTTGATTTTGTTGATAAGTTTTTCCAAAAGAGGTGAATCCTCATATTTGTAATGAATTTACAATGAGATGGATCCTGTGTACTTTATCTCTCATCTTCCAACTTTGGCTTATATTAATGTAATACGGTAATTTTTAAAAATTATGAACATTTTATATTTATACGTAATTATTTCAGTTAAATTTTAAAAATACTGTTAAATACAGTAAAACCTGCGTAAACCGGAATCACACGGAATCGAATATGTTTTTTCGGTTTTTCAGGCTTCCGTTTTAAACAGGTTTATATCTAAATATAGAGAAAATGGCTCCAATTTCTAGGAATTTTTTCCCTTTTAGACAGGTTTCCATTTTATTCAAGTTCCGTGTTTGACAGGTTTTAATATATATTTAATTTTTCTTCTTTACTGCCAACTTTAATATCATTAACGATATTATTAAAGTACTTTTAAGATGTAAAAAATGTCGTTAACATCGTTTTTACGACGTCAAACACATGTTAAACAATACTTACAACTGAACAAAACTGAATAAATTCTCCCGAAAAGCAAAAAAAAAAAAAAACTAAATGTTATTGAATCATAATTAAAAATTGACGTGTGTTATAATTATTTTTAATTATATTAAAGAATAAAGTAAGAATAATAATTTATAAAAATAATATCTCGAATTTAAAGTGAATAATTTATATATATTAATATATATATATATATATATATTTATAATTAAAATTTCTATGTCATTTTTTTATCATGTCTCCGTTCAATTAGAATAGGATGTCAACAAATTAGTGTGTCATTATAATATTAGATGATGCTGATAGATGATTTTTCAAGCAAAATTAATGATACGTTAAATGTGAACACATTACGAATAAAAAACAAGTTCAGATATTTTTATTTGGCTAAATCGGCTGTGGTTTTTTTTTATATATTATCATTCGTTCAGTTATTTTCTCTAAATAATAAAAATAAAGAAAATTACTTTAAAAGATAACCTTTATAATAATTAAAATAAGATTTTTGGAAAGTGAAAAATAATTTTTTATATAAATTATAGTAATACAATAGACTCCCCCTATAACACTTGATAATTCCGTATTATATGAATTCCACGTTGTACGAGTCACTTAGATTTTACAAATACGTGTGCCGGGCTGTGAACGGCTCACGTATTTATAAAATCTAAGTGACTCGTACAACATGGAATTCATATAAAACGGAATAATCAACAGTGTTATAGGGATGTCGACTGGTATTTGTACAGGGTAATGTGGCTATCACGTGACATTGTAAGGTATATAATAATGTACAAAGAGTTAAAGTTACATACCTTACATACGAATATTCGTAATCTTATTATTGTTGACAGTTATTATAGCATAAATATTCCTTAACCTGATCGATATTCATAAGTAATTTTTTTTTGTTTTTTTGTATCTTTTGTCCTTTCTCATTAATATTACAGTATGAAAAATTCGATAAAATTTCCAAAAAAATGCGAAAATATGATTTAAAATTATTCATTTTAATTGAATATTCATTATCACTAAATTACCAAAATGGATTTTTAATGATAAAGTATTTTACAGGTGATCAAGATGTCGAACGAGGTAATAAATTATTCATTTTTAAAAAATTAATT
>NW_019388484.1:6493-7036 GCF_000671375.1 Centruroides sculpturatus
TTTTTTTTTTTTTTTTTTTTTTTTTTTTAATGCATTTTTGTAAATGCGGATTATAAATTATTGAATGACAGTTTAAACGATATTACATTAATTGAAGTCTGCAGTTTTACTTTATGTAAGGTTTGAAATAATAAAAAATATATATAGGCCTATATATATATTTTATATTTTTGCTTCAATAATTAAATTTATATTTAATTAAATTTAACTTTTCCTTAATCGTCAAATTTATAGTTAAACCTCTTAACAACGTCCAATTTTTGATATTTTCGTCAGTGGCCGTTGTTCACAGGTTCGTGTATATTTTGGCATTTATGAGTAAATATATAAGTAAATATATTTACTAATTGCACATCTAAATCTTAAGTATTCTTGTATACAATATTTTATAGTGAGAATTGTTTAGATTTCCTGTAATAAATTTAATATAATACTATACATTTCAATAGGTGTATTATTTTTTTAAAATAAGTATTCATAATTTATTTAATTTTAAATGTTCTCATATTACAATAAATAATAATAATTTTTCTTTTTTTAGGA
>NW_019388485.1:0-266 GCF_000671375.1 Centruroides sculpturatus
CCATTGCTTAAGTTTGTGTTTGTCATGGAGCTTGTCATTGAATGGCACTCGCGTGCTTCCTGATAAATTATTTTTTTTTTGCGAAAAATTCGCTGAACTTTGGCGACATCATTAATATAAATATAATTTTTATGGACATTAAATAATAAATGGGTTTTAGTAGGTCCGCTGCTCGTTTAAACTCAACAGTTTGTGCAATATCCGCTATTGGTCTAGATTCGACCAATCCTGTCGCGACACGAGTCGGCGATGACGTTTTACCGTAT
>NW_019388485.1:1222-8159 GCF_000671375.1 Centruroides sculpturatus
CTATTTGTTTTTGGCTACATTAAAGCATTTTTTTGAAAATATACAGTAAGGTTCCATATTACCACCCGATTTTCTCTAAGCCTACTTTCGGACTTTTTGTACAAAAGCCTTCAAAAACCATACTTATAATTACACTAGCAAAAAATCCAATTAGGAATATTTAGTTTACTAGTTACCAGTACTTTTTGCACAAAAAATGTGGGTGTAGTTATGATACCTTGTTTACAATTCACTAAAATATAATTGGGATTCCATAATACCACCTTCTCCTCTACATATTGAAACTATTCCATTCACACAAAAATGAAAAATATTAAAATGCATTTAACATTTTTCATTTCTGCAAAGAATAATTTCAGTTTTAAATGACATATTTATATTTATATCAATAAAAATTTCTCTCTCACAACAATAAATTTACAAACATTAATTATTACCAATCTGTATTGAAAATTTCAGTATTTCTGTATTAATTTTGTTATAAAAAATATACACTAAAATCATATTATATTTCAATTATTGATAACATAGTCATATAGCAAAGTGAAGGCCTATGCAGAAGTTTAGCCAAAAAAGTGGAGGAAAAGAAGACAAAGTACATCCTTTGGATGATTCTGAACAGATATCATATGACAAGTTATCTTTAACAGTTGATATTTTAGACTTTTACAATTTATTTTTAAAAAAATTATATTTACCTGTGATGCTATATATTTCCCAACCGGATCCCAAGATACACCTTTAACAAGACCAGTGTGCCCTTTTAGAATGGCTATTATTTCTGAAAGTATTTTGAATTATGTAAATATTTCACTAAAATCAAACTTAAAATATCTAAAATATAGATTAAAAATATTTAAATAAAATAATTTTTGAATATCAGTCAATAATGCAGGAATTTTAAAAGATAAGGTTTATATTACTAAAGATAACTTGTATACATTAAACAGATGGATTGCATAATTAATTTTATATAATAACAGAATTTTCAGTCAGTCAATTATAAATTTGGGATTATTACTAAATATTTGAAATCTACTTATAATTATCAATAAAAATTATATAGTTTTTGACTTTTTTAAATTAGTGTTAATTTTAAAATAAGTTCAATAGTTTCTCAATAAAATTTATAGTATCATCTTTTACCTTATCTCCGTTTTTTTGTGAAGGCAAACTGTGTATAATTAAGTAATTTATTATTCAGTCCACTCATTAAACTTTTCCGTTAGTACTGCTGTAAACAGTTTGCGAAACCCAGACAAAAGAGCAATGGGACGCTAGTTGGCTGGACAGCTTCTTTCCCCTTTTTTAAATATCATTTGGAAAATGATTCTATTCCAATCTCCAGGTATTGTACCCGTGTTATAGAAATTATTATATAGGTTAGCCAATAGATGAATGCCTTCTATCGAGAAGTTTTTGATTATCAAGTTGGTAATGGAGTTGGCACCTGGAGCCGTTTTCTCTCTTATTTTTCTGATACACCTATGTAAATTTTCTACATTAAATAAATATTTCTATTATTGATTGTATCGTAACAGTTAAACTTTGTATTTTATGCACATTATATTTATTTTTATAGATAATGGAAAATTCTTCAAAGTACAGCAACCAATTTTTATACGTCACATAACATTTGGGCTGTGGGGTTTGTAATTTATTTCTGACTTGTTTAATAATATTCCAAAATTTTTTAGTATCTTTGGCCTTTAATAATTGGTCACTCATCTCAGAATAATATTTCTTCTTTTTTGCTTTAATTAGATTTTGATATATTTTTTTGTTCCTTATATATTCTTTCAATGTTGACTCAGTGTTCATTTTTCTAAAATATTGTAAGCTACGTTGTTTTTTAATTTTATATAAGTAACAACTCTTATCAAACCAGACTTGTTTGGGTTGATAAGAGTTGTTACATTATCAATTGATTGTTGAATTCATTTTTGAATTTTTTCAAATTAAAACTTCTTCTTATCTGTCTTCAGTAGGTTTGGCTATTTTTTTTAATTTGTTCTTCCCTGTTTTTGTGTGGAACACAAATTAGTTCTAGTTGCACAGGAAAGTGGTCTGAAATGTCATTATTCAAAACACTAAAATCATTAATCTTATTTAGAACAAATTCCAAACAAATTACATAGTCAATTATAGATTTACCTAAATTAGGTAGGTAGGTATATTCCGCAGACAGTCGTCCATTTAATATATATAAACTATTATCTTGTACAAATTCTAGTAATGTCCTACCTCCTAAGTTACTTACTTTATCTTTGGACGTTCTATTATTATCAATAATTCCATTGTTATTTTTGGTTTTTGTATCCATAATTTCTCCTATTCGACTATTAGCATCGCCACCAATTATCCACAAGTCTGTGATATTAGTTCTCTGTATTATCTTATTTTGGATTTCTACTAAGATTCACTTTTTATCAGATTTTGGTGGTAGCTCTAAGAGTATAATTCCTATATGTGTTAATCCCAGAGTGCACTTAAACATTGGCAAAGTTCTAATTCAACTAGAATGTAGTTATTATCAGCAACCCAAGACCTCAATTTACCTAGATTTTTATTTATTAACAATAAGAGACCTCCAGAGGACAGGCCGAATTTAGTATTTCTTTGATCTTTACTTTCTAATACTAGAAAGGTTTGTTCTAAAAAAGCTTTGTCTTCTATTTTTAGCTGGATCAACCAAGTTTCAGACAGACCAATAACTTTATTAGATTCTAAGTATCTATAAAATATGTCTGTGTATAGTTTTCTTTGGAGGCCTTGAATATTCCAAAATCCAAAAAGAATTTTTGAATTATTTCCTTTTGTATAGTCACTTATTTCCAGTGATAGTTCAACTACTAAATTTGTCTGCTTTATTCTGTTTCCTTGTCAGTTATTATTTTCTAGTATTTCTTGGTTTGTGGAATTATCTGTTCTCCAATTATTCATGGAAATGTAAAATTTTATGGCGTATATTTCATAAACCATTCAATCCAGATCAAATGCGGATGGAGAACCCCAAGAATTTTTACAGGTCCATCCTGGATATGTAAGGCCCCAGCCCTCCCCACCCAGCTGCTCCATTGAGGGCTGGTCTAAACCCACAATGAGTATGAAAAAAGACTCTCTCAGTGTCTACAGGGCAAAAAGGGTAAAAGAAACCTTGAATTCTTCTTCCAATACATAATAATGATTTAAATAGATCTAAAATTAATTACCTTGCCATTTAAGAGCATTCCAAATCACAATAGAATTATCTACACTACATGTTGACAGCCATACATCATGAGGTGACCATGCTAAGTCAAGTATATCTATAAAATAATATGCGATATTAAATTTTCATGAAAAATTTTTTTAGTATCTCAAAATAATTTTTCCACAAGCTTTGTGGAAGAATTTCAATACAAAATGTTAATTCATTAATTATATTTCTATTAATAGTCAAATAAAAACAATAATTTAAATTATTTATTAATGTATATGATTACTTAATTCAAGTCTCACACTAGATTGTTCTTTTCCTTCAGAATATTCTAAATTAATTAATTTAATTCAAATTTAATTTATAATTATTAAATTTAATGTAACATTGTGATCTAACTGCATATCTTTAGGCCAAATTAAATTATTTAATCATTTACTAATTAGTTTTATAATAGTTTGAATGTAATCTGGTTCTAATTATTTAAGTAGTTAAAGATTTGATTTGAATATATCTTATTTACAATAGACAATCTATTTAAATTCTAATAAAACAACTATAAAAATATCACAATAATAAAATCATCAAAACTAACAAGGATTTTATGATGTTTTTAATTGTTCACACTTGATAAATGTTAATTATACTCAATAAGTTTTATATAAATAACTAATTTTCTGACTTCGATAAGTCTGATTTAAAAATTTACAGATTTTTTTACTAATATCTGTATCAAACTATGAAACAAAACATGATTATTATTTTACAAATAAAAAGTTCAAATCAAAGATTGAACACACAAAGTATACACACATGTATTCATAAACAAGCAGCCCATGAAAAATGAAGGCAAGGTGACTGGATCGTTGCAGAAAAGAAGGAAGGAACCGCTATAAAGGACTTTTTAAAGAAAGTTTAAACAATAACATGTATTATAAAATGATTTGTTCCTGTTATCTTTTATCACTTAACTTCAATGTGAGACAAACTATCCATATTAAAATTAATTGCATAAGATATTTTTATTCTTACAACTATTCGAAGTATTAACTGCATAATAAATGGTGTAAAAAATATTTTACATATGATTAAATTCACTACAGCATAACAAGAGACTTAAAACTGATGCCAAGTAATATTTTTTATATCTGTAATTTTTATCCAAAATCGCTGTGGCAGTCCATTTTATCTGAGTTTTTATAGTTATCTACGATAAGCATCAGTCCACATTACCTCATATAATTGGGTTTCTGTTTTAATTATAAATTCAAAATTTACAACTATGCATATAACAAAAATAATGGATAAATATTATGTAAAGCAAACATAAAAAACAGAGTAATATAGACAACTGCCTACAATGCAATTTCTTTTTTTGCAATTACTGAAAAAAATACTAAAATAATCTGTCAATAATTGAGTAGTGTACATATTATTTACTATTTAAAGTGCTGTAAAAAATTATTGTTTGAGTAGTAAAATGTTATAGCTTTAAAACTACTGATTTCAATCTGATTTGTTCTTATTAATTCTACAGCCTTTAAATATTACTTTAAAATATTTAAAGTATGATTTAATGCTTATTTGCATTAGAAATGTAAATACAGTAGAGCACCGATTATCCGAATGTCGATAAACTGAAATGTCAATTAACCAAAAGCTTTCCAGTTGGCAAATTTAAATTTCCGCTAGTGCTGTGGTGTTGCAATCTTTGGCTATGTCTTGGGCTACTCCAATATTATTTTTATTGATCTGCATGTTGTAGCTGGCAGCACTGTCACAACCATGAGAGGGTACTTAAGAACACGCCAGGATCTGAACGAATTTCAACCTGGGATAGGTTAACATATTTTTTCATACATAATCGGTATCCGTAAAACCCCAGTCCCCAATTAATTCAGATAATTGATGCTGTACTGTATCTTAGTTATTTACATTATTAATGCTGTATATTAATTATACTGTTATATAGTATTATAATAATACTATGGACAAAGCATCATTAATTATTGCAATAAACAATATACATTGTAGATTTATGTATATACTCATATCAAAAGAGAAAATCAATTATTTATACTTCAATGAAATCATAAAATATTAATTTGCAAATTAAAAAAAATATATGTTAATTTGAAATAAAATTACCTCCACTGTGACCTCTTAAAGTACTGATGCATCGCCACTGTTCAATATTAACCATTTTTCCACCAGAACCAAAAACAGTTGATCCACTTCCATACCTAATAAAAGAAAATTATATCTTTCTTTTCAAATAAACTTTTGAACAGTTTTATCATACTTGCATTACATTAGAATGTAACCCAATTTGTGTTGCTAATAATACAATCATGCAAATCATAATTTGTAAATAATTTCAAGTTTTCAAATAATTTCAAATAATTACTCAAGTTCAGTTTTCAAAGAACTATAAACATATACAAATATTTATATTCATAATTATTAATGCCTTATTTTTTTAAGTGAACTTGAATTTAAAAACTTTTATTTTTATAATCATTAAATTAATCATTTGAATACTAAGTAGCTAATTAAGATATTTATTGCTGTATTAAGTAATTAATATTTTGAACTGACTTTAAATAACTTTCCTGTATTAAACTTTACCAGTGCCTATTTTTTGTTCTAATTCTTCATTGTTTTTTTACTCAAATAACTTTTACATACAGACATTATTATACATTTAGAAAAAACAAAAATTAGGAACAGATAATATGTGAACTAAGCATAAGGAAGATATTACAGTAGAGCATCGTTTATCTGAAAGAATTCCAGTCGTCAAATTTAAATTTTCACTAGTGCTGTGGCGCTGCAATCTTTGGCTATATCTTAAGCTACTCCAATACTTTCTTTGTTGATGTGTGTTTTAGCTGGCAGCACTGGCACTTTCGTGTGGTNGTGAAGGTTAATCGGGGGTCGGATAATCGATGCTCTACTGTAATTATAAATTAATGTGGTAAATCAAATCAATAAATTTTGAATTACATTTGATAATCTTCTGTTAAGTATATTTTATACTCTATAATTTTTTTTCTACATCCTTAGTCTTTTTATATCAATAATTTTTTTGAAGAAATATTGATTGATTGTTTTATCAGGAATAACTGAATAGAAACATGAAGATTTTCTTAACTTTATTTTTTATATCTAATTCTTTAAAAAATAAGTTTATAGTTCTAAAGGAGGAATTTCATTGAGGCAAAATTACGCAACGTATAGCATGTAGAATGTCCTGTAATGTCATATGTTCTTGTTGTGCGACTTCAAGTCGTACCACAGATTTAATGTTCACATGTTCATTGTTGTATGTTTACAGCATGCAGCTAAACCAATTTCACTGAAGCAACATCATTAGCATGTATCATGTCTTCGGAAATGGTAGTGACATCCACACATTTGATAATAGCCTTAAATAAAATAAAGAGAAAAAAGTGAAAGTGATAAAAAGATTTATTTATTGGAGACCAAGATTCTTAGAATGAATTTTTCAGAACTATGTTACATTTATAAACAAAAAACAATTTAAGTGGAATACTAAAAATATTGAATCTCTACCAATCTCATGGAAATAACTCACCGAAAAACATTTTACTATTTAGTGCAGTGTTTCCCAAAGTGGGGCGTATGCCCCACAGGGGGGCAATTTGATGGTTGGAGGGGGGCAATTTGAGAATTGACATGACATAATTTCTTCCCTTCGCTATGAGCTTTTTTAAT
>NW_019388486.1:0-1984 GCF_000671375.1 Centruroides sculpturatus
GCTCCAGCCTGCATTGCCCTATGGATCTGTAAAACTACTGGGCTCTCCCACCACGACCAGGTGGTGACCACGGGAGAGTTATTATTATTATTATTTTCATTTTGAAGGTTGCAGGATGTATTAAATTACTTAAAAATGAAAAATAATTATAACATTCAATTTCAAGATTTATTTTATATCTTAAAAATAATTAATTAAATCCCAATATTCTGGGAAACAGATCACTTTCTTGAAATCCCAGGACAAGCAAAGGACCAGAAAATGAGAAACTTGTAGTTTCTCGTTTTCTGGTCTTTTGCATGTCCTTTGCTAGATTCTGCATCCTTTATATATAGCGCTATCTGTTGGAAAAAGTAATAAATAAATGCTAGTTGATAATACATTGTTTGTTTTCAGAATGTTGATAACACAGGTCTGCACAAAAAATTTTTTTCCAGCTGCAAGGAAAATTTTTGCTGAATTATATGTTTTAAAGATCGCAGATTCTAAAAATAACTTTTATTACATCCCATCATGTAAAGATTTTTTGCAAAATAGAAACAAATTTTTGATAAAAACTCTTATTTATTACAATGAACTAAATATATTATATTTTCTTAAAAATAATCAACAAATTGTTTCTTATATTTATACACAATTTTAGGTCTACTCTTTTTTCTTATGAAACCTTTTCTTCTTCTTTTTGATGCTTCTCCAAACTTGTTTTTGATTTCTTTCTCTGGTTTCTCAATTGAACATCCAACAGTAGTCAGCTAACATATTGACATCCCATTTTCCTTGGTAACGTCTCTCGACATCACGGATATCCCGGTGAAATCTTTCACCCTGTTCTTCATTGTAGGCTCCCAAGTTTTTGGGAAAATAATCAATATGGGAGTGTAAGAAATGAACTTTTAAGCTCATCTTGCATCCTTGAGCTTCATACGTTGCTGCCAGCATGCATTGTACAAAGGTTTTGTAGTCAGGGTCCTTAGTATTCCCTAAAAACTTACTCACTACATTCTTGAAAAAGTCCCATGCTTCTTTTTCCTTTTCTCCCATTGTTTCCGAAAATCTGCTTTGTCTTGATCTCCAAGTTTCAATTTGAAATACACAAATTAAACTTTCTTCACAAACTCACTTATGTTTCTTTGTTGACTTTTCACTGTGTATTCACCACAAACATAACAGAAGCTTTCGGGAGAAATTACACAACCTCTGTGAGCCATATTCCAGAAATAAAAATACAAGCACAGTAGCTGGACATAAACTGAGTGTGGCATTAGATGGCCAGCGAGATACTGAACTTATTTAGTTTGTTGAAACATGATCTAATCCATCAGCAGGTTGTTTATATTTATTCTAGTATCCCAGATAACATGTCAAAACATGCTCAACCTCACCAATAATATTACTCACTATCAACTTTTAACCTGTTTCTATACGATCATGTGACCTTCCTCCTAATGCTAAAACTACTTAACCCACCTCCCCCTACCACTACTCTCTTCAACCATTAACATTTTTATTTATTTACTAGCTGCGAGGACCCGCTTTGCTGGGTTTTTATTTGTTCGTACATTTGTATGTAATATAGTTTTTTTATATATATAAAAGACTGTTTTTCTAAATAATCTAGAATCTAGCTGCAAGGACCCACTTCGCTGGGCAAAAAGTAACGATAGTGAAGATTAAGATAATTACATTATGGCTAATCTTACCCGTTTTCACAGAATGCAAGAATTAGGTTCCCCGTTTCAAGACTAATTAGAGAATTTTTGCGTTTAGTCAAACGAACTATTTTCAACATTTCTGGAACATTTACAATCGTTCTATAATCAAAACAATATTCGAATTTTATGTTCGAATTTAATTCGAACAAATTCGAACAAAACATTCGAAATAGAAAGCCACTTTCAACCACTTTCAGCCTCATATCTCCCGCACCCTTATAGCTATCGAGACGCAACCACCCCTATGCACGAATGGAGACTTGGGGCTACCA
>NW_019388486.1:2818-7647 GCF_000671375.1 Centruroides sculpturatus
TTTTTGATTAATAAATTTGTTGTTTGTTTATAAATCTTGTACATAGTATTGGTTAAACTTGATTAAACATTTATTATTGAGATTTTTTTGTGACTAACTTTGTCCTTAATTTATTTCAGTGCACGCTAAAAGTCCAGGCCTGGCAACTAACAAACGCGAACCCGCGTAAAGTACCCGTTAGGTCCCGGCTCTAAGAAAAATATCGTTGTAGAGCAACAAATTAAAAAGAGTACTTTACACACTTGCTATGACTTCATTAGATATAAACACAACAATCAATGTTAAATCATTCCTGGCACAGGTAGTTGTTTTTATAATGTCTTTGTAATCTGATATTCTTGTACAATATCATAAATATTTTGATTTTGTACATACAAGGTAAAATCTTGAATAAACTGTTATTTAACTGTATTGCTTTTATGAATTCTAATCTAGTAACATGACTTTGTATATCAGTTTGATGCTTACACCACACTGTATCAATTAAAATGCCAACTGGATATTAATTGTAAATCATAATGCTAGATTCTTAACTCTGGCACTGGCTAGTGATGTTAAAATATTACTATGGACTCCAGTATATTTCCAGTTTAGAATTTTAAGATTGCTAGCCACATATATAATATGATAAGCAGTATAAATTAATATAGTCCTATGATATATATTCATTTGATATAAACTGGTCCAATACATAATTTTATTTCCATTCCATAAAATTAATAGTTGGTGGGATTTAACTTCTCTTCTAAAATTTAATTTTATGTATAGAAAATCCTTTACAAATTATATTACAGACATAAGTAACTTTTACAAAACATTAATATGGAAAGTATAATAGTACATCATACTTTTAAACTTAAAACTTATACTGTACTTACAATTATCTGCAATTACATTTTCATTTTTAACTAATGAACGTGTTGGTGTTTCAGCACAATTTCTTGTCTCATGTTCTGTCCTGTTCTTTATCATTACATACTGTTTACACAGAGGACAGATCTCAGTCCTGCTGCCACAGTACGATTCATGTTCTTCCATTTCGTCCAAGGAGCATTCTAATTCACAATATGAACACTGCACCACTCTCTTGGAGCACAACAATTTCTTAAAATAAATGTCTAAAATTTACTTATAAAAATTTAATATAAACAAAATTAAGTTTAAATAACTTACATGTTCTTCCAACTTCCAGCGTTCCATGACTTTAGAACACTTCTCACAGACGATTTGACTATGCATTTCTGTATTATGGATTTCAATTTCATTTCTAGAGACAGATTCATTACATTTTTTACATAATACTATATTGCGTTGACAATGCATAGTGTGCATTAAGTAATTTGCAGCAGCTATGTCTTTTTTGCTGTCAAAATTTAATAAAAATAGTTAATCTTTATAACTTTAAATAATTAACTGGTGGTTAAATAAGTAGTTACATTACACCAATATAATATTAAAACTTTATTTTCTTGTACTTATCATTACAAAAGACAGATTATGATAATGAACAATGTATCATGCTACTGTACTATCTGATATAAGTGCATTTTAGTGACACCAATAAGTTGTCAGAAAAAATTTTATTAGTAAAATAAATAGAGATGACCCAATAATAATGACAGTCTTGAAAATATATTAATTTACTAGCTGTTACCCATGACTTCACATGTGCAGATTTTGCAAGCAAACCCCATTTATATTCAGTATTTCAACAACCAATAAAAACATACATAACACCTACCGCTGAGAATGATGAGAATTGCTAAGAATCAAATGAACTATTTCCAATTTGATCAATTTTCTGGAACATTTACAATCGTTCTATAATTGAACCAATACGCAATAACAAATTCGAATTTAAAATGGTTTGAGCATTTGGTTAAAAAATCGAAATATATAAAAATATTTATAACAATGTCTGAAATATTATCAATTTAATATACCTGAGTACTCAATGAAGACTAAACATAGTTGAAACCAAAAAATCGCATCTAAAATAGTACAATAAAAACCATTCTTCAGGTTAAGCCTTAATCTTTTCCCTCTCCCCCTCAAGGAAATTTTGAAAAATCCCTTCTTAGTGTGCATTTTTCATGACGTACCCTAACTGTGCACAAAATTTTACCTCTTTAGGTTCAGCGGTTTTCTCTGTGCGATGATGAATCAATCACTCAGTCAGAACAAGTAATTTTATATATCTAGATGACATCAAATGCCCTTGTCATGTATAAGAAGCCATGAAACTTGATGGCTTTATATTGAAAGATAACTAAGAGTTTAAAGAATTTTTCCAACAGTTCCTGGAGATAAAACAAATACTTTTGTAACTTTATAAAATTTAATAAATCAATGTGTAAAATAGTTTCTGTAACTTCTTTTGAATCAATTTTAAAAAATGATTAAAAAGAAACTTACACTTTAATGTCATTATGTAATTTTTAACAATTAAAATCAGATTAAGCAGTGAGAAATAGTTAAATTTTTGTAACCATCTTATGCTTGCTGAAAAATACAGTCACCTTGCCTTAAAAGAACACTGGTAAAGTAAATTCTCACATTAAAACAAACTTTGTCACTGCCCTGACAAAGCACCATTCCTGCAACATTAATTTTCACACAAGAAAGCAAACATAAATTTTACCAGAATCTGTTAAACTAAACTGTAAATTTCTTTTGCAACTCCCAAGAAATAACCATTTTTCCAATAACAATTTTATTAGTCATGTAGAAAAGTGTAAAAAGCAAGTAGAATAGATTTTCTCCTTGTCAGCAATGATGGATTCAATCTCTGACTGTTAAGCAATTCAAACATCTGATTTCAGGGACCATTCTACTGTACTCAAAAAATAGGGGTTAAAGTTTAAGAATATCTATCTCTTTAAATGGATACAGTCCCAAGCAAACATGTACTAGTTTATATATTGAGGGGAGCATATGGTGATGCTAGAATTGGTTAATTTGCACCAAATTTAAATCCTTTTATTACTCTTTTGGAACCAAAAAATATTTTTTACTTTTTCAAACAATCTTCAACAGGAAAAAAAAAAAATCACAGATTTCTTTTAGCTTTTTTTTTTAATCACTCTGATTTAACTTAGTTTTATTTAACTTTATTTAGTAAATTAATTCAAAATATTATAATTTAGAGATTTCAGTCACCTACTAATCTTTAGCTCTGTAAATTATACAACCTTGACACTGAAAATAATTAATACAAATTTTCAATAAAGCAAACTAACAACTGTTCCCCTAGAGATTTGTATTAACACAAATTGACTGCATTTATTCAATATTTATATCACCACAAGCACTTTCAACCTAAATTCTATTGGTCATCATCAGATAGAATACTGTATCCAAACTTTTTCAAAATGTAACATTTCAAGATGGAACATTTGAACACATACAATTTAAGCATATAAAATTAAAATAAATTTATCGGACTATAGAGTACTGCCACCAACCCCTTGTAGTCCAAAACTTTTTTGAAAAGGAGTACCTTGTAATCTGACAAATTACATACTTATAAAAATGGTAAGATCAAATCTATATGTACTACATAATATACAATATAGGACTTAGTGAATTAAACAACACAATAGATAGCATAGGGTTTATTATAAAATTAACATCATTAACGCTATATCACTTGCAAAAAAATAATAACTAAACATATTGACATATTGATGTCAATCAATTACATACAACATATGTAAGTATTTCCAAGATACATACTATGTATGATCTTAATTTGAAAATGGATAAACAAAAATTTATGGTGCATCAAATATTCATCAATTTTCTTTTGTTTACATTGGCTAAACACGAGAGTAAGACCTTGTCTCTCACTCTCTTCAGAAGTAAAAGTTTGTTGTACGATGCACCATTCTGTTCAGTCCATTGCATACCGAGCTGCAAATAGGCATGTCGGATTATAGGGGGTGCTGGATTAAACAGGCACCGGATTACCATGGGTCTATTTACTTCCTAACAATAGATGAAATTCTGATGCTATTCTATAGCAATTGAGAGATTATAAGAATTATAAGTAACCAGTAATTTTGTTTTTTACAACAAATGAAAGCATCTTTACAAAGAACTTCATAATTTTTTGAATAAAGAACTTTATTTCTAGAAACAAATATTTATTAAATCATTATAAAGCCACACCAACTGCCAAATAAGATTGGCTATTTTCTGGCAATTATAATTTTAATTAAAATCACTGGAAAATATCCTGATCTTATTTGGCACTTGGTGTGGCTTTATATTAATAAATTGGGTTTTGAGAGATTATATATGTATTAAATCATTTTTGTTTTAAGTGGTAAACCATGAATATATCATTAAATTAAAATAGTTTGTTACACCAAGACTGAAAAAGCAATTTATAATCTAATTGTTTTTTTCAACAAAAGGCCAATTTAAAGATTAACATATTTGTTGGCCATATATTTTACGAGAATTTCTAAAATATTTTTCAAAAAGTTAACAATACAGGAGTAAAAAGAACTAAAAGAAGTATTTTATGGCAAAATAAAAACTGTTTAACTTAACATTACAGTTACATTTTAGAGAAGAATGTTTAAAATAAGAACTGTTAACATTACAACTGATGTTAGGAATTCTGATTTTTAAGTACTATGTATTGTAATGTCTACTAAAGTAGATGTTACTCACCTACATTATTCTATTAAAGAGGACAGCCAGCTTTTCCTCTGTTTAAATGTATTGCTGCTTGATAATAGTAAAAAGGTTAGGTCAGTGAACTGAATTTTAAAAATATTTCAAAAATTTGTTGATTTATAAAAAGATTTGTTAATATTTAT
>NW_019388487.1:0-6782 GCF_000671375.1 Centruroides sculpturatus
AGCTGTATGAGAAATTTGGTGAAGGAAACCCCGTAAAGCGACTGCGTTTTAGTTCTATGCAAGACCTGTCTCATGGACATTTTGATGTTTATTTGCCTTATGAAGATGAATTGTCAACATCTATTTTTAATTCAGTTAACTCTGATAGAATACCTAGCTTTGAGAAACGTACTAAAAAACGTCGTGCTAGATTTACGAACACAATTAGAAAAAAAAAGCTCTTACAAGCTGCTACTAAATACCAACAAAAGAATCCAGAAGTTCACAGAGCAGCAGCAGCTAAATACCAACAAAAAAATCCAGAAGTTAACAGAACAGCAGCAGCTAAATACCAACAAAACAATCCAGAAGTTAACAGAACAGCAGCAGCTAAATACCAACAAAACAATCCAGAAGTTAACAGAACAGCAGCAGCTAAATACCAACAAAAAAATCCAGAAATTAACAGAACAGCAGTAGCTAAATACCAACAAAAAAATCCAGAAGTTAACAGAACAGCAGCAGCTAAATACAAAAAAAATAATCCCGAGGTTCATAGAGTAGCAGCAGCTCATTACCAACAAAATCATCCAGAGGTTCACAGAGCAGTCGTTCGTAGATATGAGCATAAAAATCAAGGAAAACGAACGGAAAGACGATTACTTCCATGGAAGATTAAAACTTTTTCCGGGATGAAATATGACCCAAAGATAGCTTATGAAACCGATAAATTAGTATCCCTGGGCACTATGAGTCATAAATGCATACACTGTAACGCCCTCAAGTTTAAAGAAGAAGCACCTGGTATGTGCTGTAGCGCCGGTAAAGTGCAGCTTCCAGCTTTTTTGCCTCTACCTGAGCCACTCAATAGTTTGCTCATGGGCCTGCATCCTGAGCACATTCATTTTATGGACCGTATTAGGAAATATAATGCTTGCTTCCAAATGACGTCTTTTGGAGCGAAACAAGTTTTAGAAGACGGATTTATGCCTACTTTCAAAGTGCAGGGTCAGGTGTATCACTTAATTGGTAGTCTGCAACCTTTACCTCAAAACACCCCTCAATTCTTACAAATTTATTTTGTTGGAGAGGATGAGAGAGAGGCAAGTTTAAGATGCAGCATCTTCCCTGATGTAAAAAAGAGTCTGATAAAGCAATTACAGGCGATGTTGCACTACTATAACCCATACTTAAAAGATTTAAAAACTGCTCTTGAAAAAGTATCTCACAATTGTAAAAACTTAGAAGTTGTAATTCATGCTGATAGGAAACCAGCCAATGCTCATAGAGGACGTTTTAATGCACCGACAGCAAGCGAAGTAGCTCTGGTCATAGTTGGACAGCAGTTTGAAAAACGAGATATTGTATTACAAAGTCATGACAACAAATTACAGCGTATTAGTGAAGTTCACCGTTCGTACGATGCATTGCAATACCCGCTACTTTTCTGTCGAGGTGAGGATGGTTACTTCATTGACATCTCCCACATTGACCCGAAAACAAAGTTACCTCTTCGAAAAACCGTTTCTGCAATGAACTTTTATTCTTACCGCATCATGATCAGACAAACGGAAATCAACCATTTATTATATTGTCGATCTCTCTTCAGTCAATACTTAGTTTGTACGCAAAAATTGAGACAGAGCGATTAAATTTTATCAGAAACAACCAGGCGCAACTCCGAGTCGATAGTTACATACATCTCAGAGATGCTATAGGAATACAAGATACCGATGTCGCTCAGCTTGGTCAGATGGTAGTGCTTCCGTCATCTTTCACTGGGTCACCACGATACATGCATGAAAAGACTCAAGACGCCATGACATACGTTCGCTATTACGGTCGTCCTGATTTATTCATTACATTTACATGTAATCCTCGATGGAATGATATTAAAAATGCATTACTATCTGGACAAAAGCCTCATGATCGTCATGATATCATTGCTAGGGTATTTCACTTAAAAGTTAAGGCATTAATGACATTGCTAACAAAGGGGAATTTGTTTGGAGACGTGCGTTGTTTTATATATTCTGTCGAATGGCAAAAGCGTGGTTTGCCTCATATACATATTTTGTTGTGGCTACAGCAACGTATTTCTCCAGATAAATTAGATAGCGTTATTTGTGCAGAGATACCAGACCCTGCGAAAGATCCTCTCCTTTATGAAATTATAAAAGGCAATATGATACACGGGCCTTGCGGTAATTTAAATAACAGATCACCCTGTATGAAAGAAGGTAGCTGCTCTAAGAAGTTTCCTCGACCTCTCCTTCAAGAAACTCAAACAGGAGAAGACGGATACCCAAAGTATCGACGAAGAGCTCCAGGAGATGGTGGTTTCACTGTTGAAATCAGTGGTGTGACCCTTGATAACCGTTGGGTAGTGCCATATAACCCTGTGCTTTCACGTACTTTCGGTGCTCATATTAACGTGGAGTACTGTAACTCTGTAAAATCTATAAAATACATATGTAAATATGTCAACAAAGGGAGTGATCAGGCAACATTTAGTCTTAAAAATGAAAAGGACGAAGTTGAACTCTATGAAAGTGGGCGATACATCAGCAGCTCCGAGGCTGTATGGAGAATTCTGGCTTTTCCCATCCATGAGAGGTTTCCTCCAGTTTTTCATCTCACTGTGCATTTGGAAAATGGCCAGCGAGTCTATTTTAACCCAAACGACTCCCATCACTTAACAAATATTGTTAACAATCCTGTAAAAACTACGCTTACAGCATTTTTTGACTTATGCAAAACAGATAATTTTGCAAAAACACTTCTTTATGTTGAAGTTCCCTCTTTCTATGTATGGAAAAATAACAGATTTGAGAGAAGAAAACGTGGTAATGACGTCGATGGCTGGCCGGGAGTAAAAAAAGATCAGACTTTAGGCAGGGTATATACCATCCACCCTAATAATACTGAGTGTTATTATCTTCGCCTTTTACTACATGAAATCCGAGGCCCTACATCTTTCATAGAATTGAAAACGGTTAATGGTACGATTCAACCCACATACCAGTCTGCATGTAAGGTTCTAGGCTTGCTAGAAGATGAAAGGCACTGGGATGCAGCTATGGTAGAAGCTGCGCTTTGTGATTCTCCATTTAGATTACGCGAACTTTTTGCAGTAATGTTGATATTTTGTCAATTGTCAGATGCTTCAAATCTTTGGGAGAAATATAAAGATACCCTTTCGGAAGATATACGGCACCAAGTCGAGTTAGAGTTACAACATACAGATGTCCATCTAATTTTAAATGAAGTATACAATAAATGCTTGGTGTGTCTTGAAGATACAGTGCTGTCTTTAGGAGGCAAATGCTTACAACAGTATGGTTTACCTCAGCCATCAAGATGTAGTGAAGTGTTACAAAATACAGACTATCTCCGAGAGATGAGCTATGACTCAAATATTTTAGCACAAATTGTAACTACTAATGAAAATTTGTTAAACGATGAACAGTCTCACGTTTATAGCCAAATTTTAGAAAGCATCGAAAAAGGCACTGGCCAAACATTTTTCTTAGATGCTCCTGGCGGCACCGGTAAGACATTTGTCCTCAATCTTTTATTGGCTAGAGTGCGAAAAGATCGCCAGATAGCATTGGCTGTTGCTTCTTCAGGCATTGCTGCAACGTTGCTGGAAGGAGGTAGAACGGCTCATTCTGCGTTCAAACTGCCCTTGAACCTGATGCAAGTAGACACACCTATCTGTAATATTTCAAAACAGAGTAACATGGCGCAAGTTTTGAAGGACTGTAAACTAATAGTTTGGGATGAATGCACTATGGCCCATAAGAGCGGATTCGAAGCTATCAGTAGAACATTAAAAGACATAAGAGAAAACAATAGTTTGATGGGAGGGGTCACTGTGCTGTTAGCTGGAGATTTTCGGCAAACATTACCAGTCATACCTAGGGGTACACGGGCAGATGAAGTAAAAGCATGCTTAAAGACTTCATATTTGTGGCCACATATCCGGAAACTTGCACTCCAATACAATATGCGAGTCCATTTAAGTGGAGATACATCCGCTGGGCTTTTCGCTGAGGTGCTACTAAAAATAGGCGATGGAAATTACCCTTCACTGGAAGGTAAAATCACAATCCCTTCAGATTTGGGTACAGTAGTTACCTCCTTATCAGAGCTAACTTCTAAAATATATCCTGATATAAGCAACATCAAAAAGAAGCCCACAGAATGGTTGTGCGAGCGTGCTATCTTAACTCCGAGAAACGATAAAGCAGCCACAATTAATGATATTCTATTAAAGGCCTTCGAAGCTAAAGATCTTGAATACAGGTCTTTTGATGCAGTGATCCAAACGGATGACGCCGTCCACTATCCAACAGAATTTCTTAATACTCTGAATCCTCCTGGTCTGCCATCACATAAACTCATTCTTAAAGTCGGAGCACCTGTAATGTTATTAAGAAATCTTAATCCACCGAAATTATGCAATGGTACGAGATTACAAGTGAAAGCTTTGCATAAGAACATTGTAGAAGCTACAGTAATCACTGGATGTGCTCGGGGAGAGATAGTTTTTATCCCAAGAATACCATTAATACCATCAGACTATCCGTTCGAATTTAAGAGAACACAGTTTCCCCTCAAGGTGTGTTTTGCCATGACTATTAATAAATCACAAGGACAGTCACTGAAAATGGCCGGCATCGACTTGAGTGAAGACTGTTTTTCTCATGGACAATTCTATGTCGCATGTTCCAGAGTAAGCTCTGCGAGTAGTCTGGTCATCTTAGCCCCGAAAGGCTGTACCGCAAACATAGTTTACAAAGAAGTACTGGGGTAACTGTAAGTATTTATAAATTTATTTATTTATCAATAATTTTACCAAATTAGCAACAAGTAATGATTGAGAATCTTACCCTGTTTCCCCGAAAATAAGAGTGTCCTATATTAATCTTTGCTCTCAAAGATGCGCTAGGTCTTATTTTTCCATGAAGAAGAATTCACATTTATTGTTGAAAAAAAAAATTCCCAAGTCGAATTTAGACAAGAGTGACGTATACTCGGTCGTGTCGAACTGAACGTCAATAGAACCGAAGTAAACTTAAGAAGTTCCCGTGCTGGAGTGGACTTCCCACTCTCGCTTCAACTTAAACTTTTTATAGCATCGACATCGGGCTCGATGACCAATTAATGCTTACTGAATCGTAGCACTATGCAAATGTGATGTGGCGTGATTCCCGGCCGACCAATTAGCGATCACCAGACGTAACGTTATGCAAATCTGTGATTCTGAAGCCACAGTCTTATGCAAATCATGCCGTGTGGCGTGTTGTCTGCTGACCAATCAGTGGCTTTACTTTCAAAAAGCCAACGGCCACTTTCAACCATCTGTTGATGACCGTTACGATTAAAAAACAAAACTTTGCTAGGTCTTACTTTCGGGGGAAGCCTTATATTTAGCAATTCAGCAAAACCTCTGCTAGGTCTTATTTTCAGAGGATGTCTTATTTTCGGGGAAACACGGTAGTGAAGTACCGAGAGAGGGCTATTTCTATCAAATTGCAAAATCCTCGCGGGCAAAGCCGCGGGTAACAGCTAGTATATATATAATCGAGACGAGTTGATAATAATAATAAGCGCAGAGCCCAAACGGTTAGGAGTTGAAAGCTGAAATTTGGTACACAGTTAAGCCTGGACTCCACATTACCGGAATCCGCGACGTAATCGTAAAACTGAAAGCCAAACTGACGAAACTTTCCGTTTTGTAACGTTCGGTTGGACAGAAACAAGACTGAAAGCAGAGTTAAGCCTGGACTCCACATTACCTGACAACAGAAACTCAGATACAGAACTGACGCGTCGTCCATATTCGATTCTACGACAATTACGGAACTGATCAACAGATGGCGCATTTCTAGTGGAGTCAAGTTAAAACGAAAACATAACTGAAACGAAAACTCTATATGTTTCAGTTCTGTTTCTGAGTTTCTGTTTTCAGGTAATGTGGAGTCTAGGCTTAACCCTGATATTTTAAGCCCGAGCAGATCGTAAAACCAGCGTAAAAGCGAGTTGAGTAGTGTTCAACTTTCGACGGGAATACGGCCGTAAAACGGTACCATCCACCAATCGGAAGTCAGTGAAATCTAGGTCATTGCGACACGGTGAGAAAATGGCGAAAAACGAGCTTTTGTGTACGTTCCCTCGTGACTACTCTAGAATAGATCTGAAAAGATTTATCGAAAACATCCGAAAGTATTCGTGTATCTACGATAAGAAGTATCCCGATTATAATAATGGATGCCTAAAACATGCGATATGGACGGCCAAAGAATAATCCTTCAATTTAGAGGAGTATATAATGAAAAAAGCTAAGCTTATAAGTGCTGTATATTATCTTAATAATACGATAATAAAAGTTAATACAGTATATGAAAGTAAAGATATTATTTTTACTACATTTGTAATTATAGTACAGAAAAAACTCGTAGAATATAATCATTTTTTTTATAATTTCGATAGTACCGTCGCCATAAAAATTTCGCAAGCTGGACCTCCTCCGCAATCCAGACATAAACGCAAATAGGTCACGTGATTAAAAGTTTTTACGGCGAAGGCTTTTACGCTAGTGGAGTCTCGGCCTTACACTTTTAACCGTTTGGAATCTTCGCTATTATTATTATGTTGGGTTTTGTGAGTTATACTCGTTTGACACCAGTGGTTGTGTACTATGCCGGACCAGAGTCAAGGATAGTAACCAAAACAAAATAGAAATTATAGAAGTATGTCAGTGTGTCTGTATTCAGGAATTTCCTAACAATATGTCA
>NW_019388488.1:0-5485 GCF_000671375.1 Centruroides sculpturatus
TGTACTGTACATGTTTACCTTCTAATAAAAAAAAAATATTTATTTTCTACTCAATAAAAAACTATTTTTTTATTTCTAAGTATAACATCCCAATTTTAAAATGTCCAGGTCAGCAATTTTGAAAAGTTCTGCTTGATAGCCTTTCTAAGGCATAGGTACAGTACATAAGGATAACATAAGGATTCTTTCTTCATTTCATATACTATCATATGCATGTGAGTAGTCCAATTTCATGCATTTATGCTACACAAGGTCATAGAAACATCTAGCCAGTCTAGCTATCTTTACTGCCAATGTTACAATGAATATAATTCTAACTTCAAATTACTCACCAGTGTGTATAACACTGTCAGACCAAACCAATAGACTTCTCTATAGGGGGAAAGGGAAAGAGAAAAGAAGAAAGCAATACCTCAGGAATTACTTTCTCCCTTAACATGACAGCCACACTTTTTCGGCCAGACCACTTTATTCCCCCTTCCTATAGCCTTGCTAGTGTAAGGTTCATTAATCTGGCACCTTATATGGCATTAGAAGCAGCTTAATATTCATTAAAAGGTGTCTTAACTATTTTTCATTATCACAAGTTACAAAATATGTTCAAAATTCTGTGCAGAATGGTCATTTGTATTGATTGCAGTAAAGGTAAAGGTCTGGCATCCTTGTTTTTCTATGGAAAGATGTGACTGATAGTTCTTTTCAAAAGATTAGATCCTTATTGTTGTTCTTATCAATTAATTCACTTATGGCTCTAACTGAGCCCTGGAAACTTTTTTTTTCATTATTGTACAAATTAATAATGCTTAAGCATCTTCCTGTGCCCAAACTTTTCTTCTCCATTCTGTTCTCTCTTGACAATCCTCTTCTGTCAGTCCTTTGTGCTCCATAGCTTTTGTTACTTCCTCTATCCATGAAGTCCGTAGCTTTCCTCTCCTCCTACTGCCTGCCTGCCAGAATCCATTTCAATATCTGTTCTGGTAGTCTACCTTCTTCTATCCTCTGAATATGGCCATACCAGGTTAATTGTTTGTTAAGGATATAATCAACTATAGAGTTTTGATAATCCATTTTTTTTCCTAATTTCCTCATTTATTACTTTATCTAGTTTTGAACATTGAGCGGATCTTCTCAAAAAGTCCATTTCTGTGGATTCTAATTTAGATTTAAATGGAATTAAGATGGGTATAGGGATATCACGTCCATTTTGTAGATTATGCTGGTACTGCCATGTGCTTTTGCCATGTTGGAACTAATGATGGTTTTGGCATCTATAGAGGAAGGAGTGACATGTAGTGATTCTGGAAGTAGCTCTCATAGAAACTTTGCAAGGGCTTTTTCCAGGTGGTAGGTGGGATGCGACCTTTTGTTTACTAATGGTCGTAGTGGCCAGTTCTCTTTATGCATTTTTGGCTGAAAAAAATAGCCTAGGGCAGGCAATGTTGGATGAAGGATCGAGGTGTCCTGATAGTGTCAAGGCTATTCCTGGAATGATTTTCTTTGCTCTGTTGGTGTTTATCTCCACAGATTGTGACTGTAACAGAAAATCATTGGCTCTAGTGATGAAGTCATTCTTTCTGCACAAAACAAATCTTTTGTCCTTATCCGATACTAAGAGCCTCAGATCGTTCTTGGCAAAGAATTTCGTTACTGCCTGGTGGTTTTTGCAACTATTTGGTGCATCAGAGATTTGCTTTGTCATAGCAAGTTTCATGATAACTTCTAACTTCATTTGCTGGTACATGGGTGCAGTCTGGCAGGATTTTAAAGCTGCTAAGGTGGCTGGGACAAACTGGTTGAAATCTGAGCTTGTAGGAGATGAGATGTACTTGGGACCCCATTGCAGTGTGTTATGCACAATTATGGGCACAACACACTGCAATGTGTTGTGCACGTGCAGAGTGTTCTGTTTTCTACTTGGAACATTCTGCATATTCTATTTTTCAAATTTATTCTTTTTTGCCTGAGGACGATGATATAATACTCATCGAAAGTACTTGTGAAATAAGAAAATTGTGTTAACGCTGAACTCAGTGCTTGTTACCAAGAAATTGCTTGCTTTATTTGCGTGATGTATTGGACTCTACAGTACTGGTATGGTACAGTACAATCTGCTCTCCAAGATCTCATTCTGCAAGGGTTGGGACATAAAGCAAATGCAAAGGCAAAGCCACACAACATTGCTACATTATCTATATATATAAAAATGAATGTATGTCTGTGTGTCTGTCCTTCATGCATTACCACACCATTTATCCAATTGCCATGAAACTTTGGGAAGTTGTTTAATATACTCCCGCAAAGGTTTCTGGCATAGTACATTTATCCTACAATAGATGGAGCGCGTGTATACAATCATTTCACAGTGTGTTCGATCGATTTCAAATTGTGAAGACCATTTCCCCCTCCAAAAAATATCTTTACATATGCATTTGTGAACTGTTATTTACAATATTTGTAATAATTTTTGTTTAATCACTTTATTTCAACTTTTTTTTGCTAATTATGTATTTGCTCGAACTTTGTTAAAACCTTAACTGTATCCCGAACAACAACTGAAGTTGTAAAAGGAAATTTGCCTATTTTACCGATCTAGGGATCCCCCTTTTTCCAAATTTTAATATCGACTCAAAATAATTTAAAAAGACAAATTACAATAAAACAGTTTATTATCTAACTATCAGAAATTTTACAACATGCCAAGGAAGAGAGGAAGGAGCAATTAAATAATTAAAATTATAAAGGATTAAAAAAAATATATAAAAATGGGGAATATCGCACTTCTGACAATCGCTGCAAGTGTATGGGCTAAATTTGGAGAATCTGCGCTTCTCGCATGGACAACTGTATGTGGCCAGCTCATGCGTCAGAAAACCTTCTGATTTATTCGTGTACGCACCAGACGGAAAAACAAAAAATATCATGTATCCACAAGCACTCCAATAAATAAATAGAATTGAAACAACACTTTGAAATGTTTTCCCAATGAAAATGAATAATGATAATAATAAGTTTCAACAAAAATGATAAAATATAAATTGAATTTTATCATAACGAGTGCTTGAATTTCCTTTCTTCTCAGATCGCAACAATGCGCGACGGGTAAGCTAGTTCTCTATATAACTCCCTTGACTTTTTTCAGAAATGTGGCACCAATATAGACCGACTATGCCATCCTGAAATTCATCTTGTGTCATTCACAAGTCACCATGAAAATATAACAACTTACATAACTTTTAATAAACAGTTTTTAAATCTGACATTTACCTGACTTAACTGACCCAGTATACACCTTGAATTCATATAACCTGTATGCTTCAGACAGGGTCATTGAGAGCTTTTATGGAGCCCATGAGTATAGCAGGCACCTTTTACCAATTAGTGAGTCCTTTTATCCTTTTTTCTAACAAATGAAATACGCAGAATGTTTGTTAATAAAA
This sequence comes from Centruroides sculpturatus, assembly GCF_000671375.1. Lineage (NCBI taxonomy): Eukaryota > Metazoa > Arthropoda > Arachnida > Scorpiones > Buthidae > Centruroides > Centruroides sculpturatus. The sequence continues at coordinate 3,438 of NW_019388488.1, forward strand.
AACAGTTTTAAAAACTTTTTGTCAGTATAAAAGTAAAAGACATCCCTTTACAGGGATATGAATCACTACAGCCCTTAAGTTTCCTCTAGACATGCTCCAGACCTGGGAATAAATCCAGCTCCACCTCTTGACAGTCTGGCTTCATAATAACATAGTGTCCTATTACTACAGCATATCCCAACAGCCCAGTCAAGATTTGTGAAGTATGCTGTTATATTAATTAAATAGAAGTAAAATACTGTCTTTTTGGTACTAAAAGATGAAAATGAAATTTTATGGAATGGAATAATATAAAAATCTTACTGTTCTAGAACATAAAGGAAATTTCCTTTATGTGCTAGAACAGTAAGATTTCATATTACATTCTAAATTTTAAAAACTATTTATTTTATTCCTTTTTTCTGTTTTACCTGATGATGATTATTATATGTTATTATGTTATCATTGAAAATATATATATATATCTCTGTTTTTTTTTAAATTTCATTTTCATCTTTTAATACCATAAAGACAGTATTTTACTTCTATTAGATTTGTTTTAGTGTATGTATAGGTATGCATATTGCATTTAATACTGCAATATTAGTATTCATTCATGCTTAATTCTAACAAGCATAGAGAAAATATGCTTCTAAAATAATAATATAGTAAAACCTGTCTAAAGCAAAAGCTGAATAAAATAGAAAAAATTCTTCAGAATGAACCAATTTTCTGTTAAATTTTACTATAAGCCTGAAACCTGTCCAATGCAAAAATGGAAGAGGTTTTTGAGAAAAAAGAACAATCATCACCTGGATAAAGTATATAATTAAGATTTCACTTGTAGACAATAAGTAAAATTGTCTTCAGGTATAATGGCTAGCATGACAAACTATATTCCAAGAATAATTTCAAACCTTGTCAGAGAAAGAAAGGTCACATGACATGATCATACAGACATAAGGTCTTTCTTAATACAATATTCATCTGTTGGAATTAACCAGGGGCAGAACCAAATACTTTTAACAATCAGAATGAGTTTCCAAGGATCCATTTCTCAATAATAGACAACAAATGTAATTTGTAAAAACAATGAGAATAAGGTAACATAAGCTGCAAATTTGCCTTGTATGAATAGTTAGTAACTAATAAGTATTGTACTCAAAACAAGTTCAATAACATACTGATAATTCCAGAGACTGAAGTAAATGATTAATTAGTGTTTTAAAATTCCTTAAAATGCACTAAAAAGTGAAAAGTAAATTTTCTTAATTATAATGAGAAAGTCATTTTATTGTTATACTTGTAATTAAATTTATTAAATATTAAAAATAACTTTATATTATATTTTCCAATTAAAATATAATTTTGTTTATATTTTAAACTGTTTTGCTGACACTTAAATATTTTTACCAACCGACAGCCTTGGTTTAAAATTGCCAGTCAAGCTGGCCCAATGACAGTGGTAGAAGCCCTAATCGGGAAGTGGACGAAAAATTGAGTTACAAGACAGTATGAGTAAAAAGGGGCAAGGGTTTGCCCTATGTGTAGCACTATCTGTTATCAGATTTTTACAAATTTTAATATTTCACTAAGTTTTTGTTAATTGCTAAAATTGTTTGCAAATTCTAAAAACATGTATTGTCATTGGGAATGCATATGTATGCAAAGTTTCAACTAGATTGAAAATTGGAAAGTGGGTGTAAATTGAGTTACTTTATTTGGATAGAGAAAGTACAGTAGAGCGTCGATTTTCCGAAAGTCAATCATCCGAAAGAATTCCAGTTGGCAAATTTAAATTTTCGCCAGTGCTGTGGCGCTTCAATCTTTAGCTATGTCTTGGGCTACTCAAATATTTTACGTTTTTGATACTAAATTAACATCTGAAGTATAATTTTTTATTGTTTTTATATTTTTCAATATATTTATTTTGTTTGTACAAAATAAAAAAATAATTTTTAACGATACAATAGTCTTCGTTAGGCTTAACATCGACGAAAATTCAACGCGAAGCGACACGCAACGGAGAAAAATTTCAACACGGGATAAATTAATATATTTTTTCGTAC
>NW_019388488.1:6556-7841 GCF_000671375.1 Centruroides sculpturatus
TTTTAAAATTTTTATTCACTGCTTTTTGCTTTCTTTCCTTCACTTCCACCAGCACTTTCACTGGATAGAAGTCGCTTGGTAAAATATCTATCCAAAGAGGTTTGGCTTTGCCTACTTTTTAAAATGTTTCTAAAATGACAGGCAAATGTCATTACTCCGAGCAGCAATACGGCCAGTGTGAACCTTTTCGGGATGTTTCTTTTCAATAAAATCAGTCACTTTCTGATAATACCTCAAGATTTCCTTTACTGAGCGAGATCCTTCCACGACAAAGCAAACGTGCAGACTGAGACCAAAGAACAGAAGTGATTAAAAAATGGCGCTGCGAACTAATGTAATGTCAAATGGTGAGTTTTTGTTCGTATCGTGGAGCAAAAATATGTTCGAATCTCATGTCGTATCCTGAAAATTTCGTATGCTGGGGCATTCGTATCCTGAGGTACCACTGTAACTAGAAACTGTTGGCTAATTAGTCAGTTTTCTGTGGTCTCAGCCAACTTATGTAGGCATTAATGTTAAAAACTCTGGTTTACTTGACACCGTTTAACTCGTCACCACGAGATAAATCGACATACTTTTTCTATTCCACACTCATTTAGATGTCTGATAAATCGACTCTCCTCCCAAAAAAAATGAGTTTACACTACACAGCTTAACGTCATGGCAAAATCTGATTTTGCATTTTCTCACCTTTCATTCATGCATTATTTGCAGCAAGTGTTTCACCTTTCTGTTAGAAATGATTATCTGAAACCTAACAACGCTTACGCTGAAGGAAAAATACAAACTTGTATCTGAATTTGAACATAATAAAACTTCAAAAGCTGAATTTGCAAAACAAGAACAACATTGGTGGGAATTTCGAAGAAAACAGATGAAATTAAGAAACTTTTTCTTGGGTCTTTGTCGCGGCTATCTCGAAAACACTAGAGAAAGTCACCATACAAAGACATAGAAGATGCTCTGGTACATTGGCTAAAGCAAATTCGTTCATCAAATCTGCTTTAGCCAACATACCAGATTCCTGTTTTGGGGCCAATACTGAAACAAAAAGCAATGGAAATCGCTGAGGTACTTGGAACAGAAACCAACTTTAGTGCCAGTGATGGATGGTCAGGGAGATACATTGCATGTACTGTATAAAGTACTACTGTATTTTCCTAATTGTAGTTTTGTGGGTTTTTTCCCCAACTTTGTTTTAGTCGTCATATCAGATAACTTGACACATTTCCACTTCCCCTTGGAGTGTCGACTTATGCGGACTCGACTGTATGTATACACAGTT
>NW_019388489.1:0-6861 GCF_000671375.1 Centruroides sculpturatus
AAAAAATTAAATTTAAAAAATCGTATTGTTTAACACAGCAGTTACAAAGTTGAAATGTTTCTACGTATGACAAAACAAACCGCGTCATTCTAGCTTCAGTAGAACCCCCGATGTTTACGTTCAAAGATTGATTTATGATCGGGGTGTGTCAAGTTACACGTACTGTCATGGCGTCGGCTTCCCGGTGTGATAAGCGATAGTTATTTTTTATTATTTTCAAATATTTAAAATTTAAAGACAAATTTTATTCCAGAACTATTCTTTAATTTATTTATCGCTTTCGGCGATGTAGCAGTGGCGTGCCGTCCTTGGAAGCAGTTGAATCGCCGCTTCCCTTGTACAGTATTTTCTAAAATACAAATACATATTGTGCGATTATTTTCATATTTTAACGTACTTTGAATTAATTAAAATTAATACTTTATCATAACCGAATTGTGTATCTTATTAGAAATTTCTATACTACATGTGAAAAAAAATAGTAAGATTGCTATTGTATATTCGAATATCAGTGGCGGAATGGAAGTGCTGTATTATCAGCTTCCACGACGAAAATATATGAATAGTATAAAGCAGATTATACGCATTTGCGCATGCGATTTACAGAGCACCAACCTCAGGCGGTTTATCTGGTGGAAGCTACACAACAAAATATCGTATAACGCTTCCAATGATTCTATCCAGGAATGATTCTGGGCTGTTAGCCGCCTGCGTGCTAGATATTTACCTCAATATGTAAATCACGAGTAGATTAATAACTTAACCCAACCGATAGGAGTTTACTGGTATATTTTTATGATAGTTCTGTATAGTTGACAGGAGTTTTAAAAAACTTCATTAAAATATTTGATATATTTATTCTGCTTTTCCACCTTGTATCACTTATAGATTTCAATATTAAACTCGTGATATTACGATTTAGTATGATCTATCTATTGATATAAGAGGATGCAGAAAAAAACGTGTACAATTCTTGTACAATGCTTAAAAAATGAACTGTTGCTTTGACAGCACTATTTACAACTAAATTTAATGAATGAGATGCACAAGATACAAAAACGCTCTAGAATATATTTTCCTTAAATTTACGATTTATGTATCGTTGTCATAAAAATTTGTCTTTCCACTTCTTTCCCAAAACTACAAATATTCAAGTTCAAAGTAACTGGTTTCGACTTATTTCTATTTAACAAGTAGTTAAATAATTAAGATATTAGGGAATTAGGAACATAAATAAAACCCTGATGAAAAGAGAAATTTCACTTAAACAAAAGCTTAACCGAACCAATCTCTAGCTGAGTACAATGGGACTGATTTCTTCGAAATACTGTATTAGATGTAATAAAGACAGAAATTTTTCCAGTTCAATGAGAGTGACTGAAAAGTTGTAAATCTTGGAAATTTCTATGGACACCTGGTCCTAAAACGAATTAGTTAGAAAACAAATGACGGACAATATACTTAGTATTAAGTTTAACATATGTAGATTTTTACAGCTATGGTGAGAAACATTTAAAATTTACAACATCCCTGTTGCGTCCTTTGAGGTATACTAGTGATGCGACAAAAGAGGCACTTGACATTGATCAGTACCTGCACCCTCGGGATNAAGATTGATTTATGATCGGGGTGTGTCAAGTTACACGTACTGTCATGGCGTCGGCTTCCCGGTGTGATAAGCGATAGTTATTTTTTATTATTTTCAAATATTTAAAATTTAAAGACAAATTTTATTCCAGAACTATTCTTTAATTTATTTATCGCTTTCGGCGATGTAGCAGTGGCGTGCCGTCCTTGGAAGCAGTTGAATCGCCGCTTCCCTTGTACAGTATTTTCTAAAATACAAATACATATTGTGCGATTATTTTCATATTTTAACGTACTTTGAATTAATTAAAATTAATACTTTATCATAACCGAATTGTGTATCTTATTAGAAATTTCTATACTACATGTGAAAAAAAATAGTAAGATTGCTATTGTATATTCGAATATCAGTGGCGGAATGGAAGTGCTGTATTATCAGCTTCCACGACGAAAATATATGAATAGTATAAAGCAGATTATACGCATTTGCGCATGCGATTTACAGAGCACCAACCTCAGGCGGTTTATCTGGTGGAAGCTACACAACAAAATATCGTATAACGCTTCCAATGATTCTATCCAGGAATGATTCTGGGCTGTTAGCCGCCTGCGTGCTAGATATTTACCTCAATATGTAAATCACGAGTAGATTAATAACTTAACCCAACCGATAGGAGTTTACTGGTATATTTTTATGATAGTTCTGTATAGTTGACAGGAGTTTTAAAAAACTTCATTAAAATATTTGATATATTTATTCTGCTTTTCCACCTTGTATCACTTATAGATTTCAATATTAAACTCGTGATATTACGATTTAGTATGATCTATCTATTGATATAAGAGGATGCAGAAAAAAACGTGTACAATTCTTGTACAATGCTTAAAAAATGAACTGTTGCTTTGACAGCACTATTTACAACTAAATTTAATGAATGAGATGCACAAGATACAAAAACGCTCTAGAATATATTTTCCTTAAATTTACGATTTATGTATCGTTGTCATAAAAATTTGTCTTTCCACTTCTTTCCCAAAACTACAAATATTCAAGTTCAAAGTAACTGGTTTCGACTTATTTCTATTTAACAAGTAGTTAAATAATTAAGATATTAGGGAATTAGGAACATAAATAAAACCCTGATGAAAAGAGAAATTTCACTTAAACAAAAGCTTAACCGAACCAATCTCTAGCTGAGTACAATGGGACTGATTTCTTCGAAATACTGTATTAGATGTAATAAAGACAGAAATTTTTCCAGTTCAATGAGAGTGACTGAAAAGTTGTAAATCTTGGAAATTTCTATGGACACCTGGTCCTAAAACGAATTAGTTAGAAAACAAATGACGGACAATATACTTAGTATTAAGTTTAACATATGTAGATTTTTACAGCTATGGTGAGAAACATTTAAAATTTACAACATCCCTGTTGCGTCCTTTGAGGTATACTAGTGATGCGACAAAAGAGGCACTTGACATTGATCAGTACCTGCACCCTCGGGATTTGGCAGCCCTCGTGCATGCACGACTGCACACCTACCAGGACCGTCTCTGATTCCATCCATTAGCCAGGGCCAGATGCCATAGGTACGAGGCCCGATTGAATTTTTTTCAGGCATCTCAAACTCTAAATAACAAAATTAATTAACAATTAATTTATATGTTAAAATATAGTTTTTAAATATTTATTTAAAACAAAATCCAAAATCCAATTATAAAAATCAAAAGTCACGAACCATAAGGTAGACAAATTTCTACATCAAAAAAACGGTACCAAATATGAAAACAAGTACATTTTATTGAATGTAAACATACGTAGATATGTTTTAGTATTTCTATATTTTTAAATAAATATAACTACATAAATTTTTGCCATGAAAAATCTTCTAATATGTTAATGAATGAATATAACTGAATTTTATTGAATATAAACCTATAAAGAGATGTTTTATATATTGCAAAGTTTTTGTTCTGTAAAATCTTCTAAAATAGTATGAAAATCCACTGGCTTGCTTCTTGACTCTCAATCGACATGATCGACACGAACTTTTTAATTAAGAAAAAAATTTGTTGTTATATTTTTAATAATAATATACCTATAGCCTATTTATTGTAACTTGGCACCTACTGTAAGCAAACTAAGACACACCTCCCTTTGTTTATTGGTTTAAACCGGGAAGTGGCGTAGCGTGGGTGTCAGCTGCCCGGGGCAAAGGAAAATTTCGCCGTCCCCTTATTTAGGTATCTCAATTTAAAAGACTAAAATTCAGTTTCGTCACAAAATAAGTAATGAAAAATTCCGTGGTAGTGTTGCCACCTTTTTAAAATCGCTGACCCAGATGGCAGGTGAGGTTTGTTCGAACAGAAGTTCCTGACGCATGCGTAATGTCATTTTGCAATGCGAAGAATAATGTGCAGAGCATGCCGGTTCTAAATCAGGTAAAGTTAGGGACTAGGGAGACTTGGGTAGAAATAACGTAAGTAACCTAGATGACATAGCTCAATTGGATATTGGAGATGTATATGAATACGAATCGTACAAGCAAAAAAAAAAAAAAAGAAGGTCGACAGGTTGCGCACGATATTGCCGGGAAAAATTAACAGTTCATCAGGACAGTGAGTCGATTCCCGGACTGCCCGGGTGGTAATACTATTCCGTGCTCATTTTAATCGGTCCGAATCGTAGGTGCGACGAAAATATGAAATAAAATGGTTTAAATTTCTACAAGATATTATTATTATTTATTGTGAAATTTTGCAGCCCCCTAAAAAGTTCCGCCTCCACTGCGCTACGCTACTGAATCCACGACCATCAATTAAAAACCGCGTTGCATCTCATTCGTCCGCAGAAAATAGTTTTTCGTTATTTATAAAATCATTAATGAAATACTAGTGACTTAGCAATTATTATAAATGTAATCTAAATATATAAAATTTCTTGTCCTGACTGACTGACTGAATGACTCACTCATTCACTCACTGATTCAACATCGCCCAGAGCAAACCGCTTAACCTAAAGAGGTGAAATTTGGTAGACAGTTAGGGTACGTCACGGAAACACACACTAAGAAGGGATTTTTCGAAATTCCCCCGCGGGAGGAGAGGGAGAGAATTAAGGCTTAACCGGAAGAATGGCTTCTACTGCATTATTTTAGATGCAATTTTTTTTTATCTGCGTTTTAGTAGGGTATGCCATGAGAATGCACACTAAGAAGGGATTTTTCGAAATTCCTCCTCGGGGAAGAGGGAGAGGATTTAGTCTTCATCGAGTACTTAGGTGTATTAAATTAATAACATTTCAGACATTTATATAAATATTTTTATCTATTTCGATTTTAAAAATGTTCGAACAGTTTTAAATTCGAATTTGTTATTGCATATTGGTTCGATTATAGAACGATTGTAAACGTTCCAGAAAATTGATCAAATTGAAAATAGTTCGTTTGATTCTCGGCAATTCTCATCATTCTCAGCGGTAGGTGTTATATGACAATTACTATGGTTGTTGAAATACTGAATATAAATGGGGTTTGCTTGCAAAATCCTCGCGGGCAAAGCCGCGAGTAACAGCTAGTTATTTCATATTTGTTAAATTGTTATTTTAACGAACACTCTGAATCACTAAAAATAAACTTTCTCCAGTCATGCACACTGTAATGTCTTGGTTTCGTTTTCCATTCATTACAATAACTATCATTATTTCAAAATGTGTCGAAAATGTATCGAAAATATAGAAAAAGAACAATGAATGTGAGAACTTGATGATAAATAAATACTTATAATTTTTAATTTTAGCCCTTATATCATGTCATGGCTAGCGATTCAGAATGTAATCGAGATATTAAAAGTACATTTAGAGAAGTCTACAGTTTTTACTGGCTTATCGAACAAACGAATACGAATGGACCCAAGACTATCACTGACGCGCAATTAACTGATTGCCCCTGGAAGTCGGCTTCTTACAGAAACACAGTTTTCATATCATCAAATGTCACAGCACGCCACTGTTGTGTAGCAATTTTCAGGATCGAACACTTTTGAATAGAATTCTTTAATTTAATTAAAGTTTAAACATTATGTTCTAACAAGTAAGCAAAAATTATTTAAATACATAGCATTGGTAAATTGAGAATACAAGTAAATGTGTACAACATTGACGAAAGTATACAGAATAAAATAAATAAATAAATTTGAAAATAAAAATATAGTAAACTAGCTGTTACCCGCGACTTCGTCCGCGGATGTTTTGCAAGCAAACCCCATTTATATTCAGTATTTCAACAACCATAGTAATTGTTATGTAACACCTACCGCTGAGAAAGATGAGAATTGCCGAGAATCAAAAGAACTGTTTTCAATTTGATCAATTTTCTGGAACGTTTACAATCGTTCTATAATCGAACCAATACGCAATAATAAATTCGAATTTAAAACGGTTCGAACATTTGGTTAAAAAATCGAAATATATAAAAATATTTATAACAATGTCTGAAATGTTATCAATTTAATACACCTAAGTACTCGACGAAGACTAAACGTAGTTGAAAACAAAACATCGCATCTAAAATAGTACAGTAGAAGCCGTTCTTCCGGTTAAGCGTTAATGCTCTCCCTCTCTCCCTCGCGGAGAAATTCGAAAAATCCCTTTTTTGTGTGTGTTTTCGTGACGTACCCTCACAAATTTCACCTCTTTAGGTTCAGCGGTTTGCCTTGGGCGATGCTGAATTAATCAGTCAATCAGTCAGGACAAGTAATTATATAAATTTAGATAAAGGCGTAAATAAGACATTTGTTTTAATCTTTAGTATCACAGTTCACAGCATTGAGAAGGTACTTCCAAACTGCTGATAAACAATCGGCATCTTTAATGTTTATGCACAAATTCTTGACTCTTTGAATATTTTTCAAAAGTTTTACCTGATTGTTGATCTCCTATTATTTCTAAAAGCTTAGCTTCGTTAAAGTTTGGTGTATTGTCTGGTACAGAGGCCATTATATTTAAGGCGGTTGTGGTTTTGTCTTTACATACGTCATATTGATGCACTTTAAGTCTTGCAGGGAGGTTTCTGGAATTGTATCCTATGCATTTGCTTCTTTTGTTTTCCAGACCTAGATTAATTGGTATCTCTTATACCTCAGGGACTGTGTTTGGATCTATTGGATCTTTGTCATTACCTAATCAGTTGTAAATAGTTTTGTTACGCTTATAATTGATACTTCTGCTGCTCGATCTGCTTGGAAGTTCACTGCTTGGAGGTATCTTCTCAATGC
>NW_019388490.1:0-4006 GCF_000671375.1 Centruroides sculpturatus
TGCATTCATTATTAGTTTTGTATTTATCTTTTCCTTTACACTGGAAAAGCAATTTTTTTCCCAGTGCCGTTCTGCTAGGGTTCTTGGACCTTTTTTCTAAATACACGCATACTCTTACTTGCGAAGGTGGGATAGCTCTTCACACTTGTTTACTGCTGTTTTCGTTTTTGCTTGTGCCATCATGGAGGGTCTATGAGGTACAAATCCGCAAGTCGTACTCCAACTCTTGGAGGTGGCTACAAAGAAGGGAACTTTACCCCAAACGATCGATTCTTCAATTGAAGACCACATACTATGGGAAGCAGAGACCCTCTTTCAGAGGATCATGGAAATTTGTGGGCCATTTCTTAAGCATGGTCCGAATATCCAACAAAGGGCCGAAATAAGGAACAGCGTTGCTAAGTTACACGGATGCATTCATCAAGTCTATGGCATCTTAAAAGAAGCTCGTAGGCAAACACCAGTAACCAGTCCAGGCATTCAAAGGAGCTATGCCGATATTGTTAAGACAAATGTAACTCAGCTCTACTACCAAAACTATAACCAAAACAATTTCCAGCAAAGTCAACAGGGAAGGCCCAGTAGGCGGTGTGGCACTGCTCCTGTATCCCAAACCGGATGGGGAAGAAGTTCTCCCAGACATGCAACAAATCACCGATATATTAAGAACAAAAAAAGAACCAGATAAACTGGGAATAAACATTAAATCAATCCGGAATATCAAAGGCAATGGAGTCTGTATCAGAGTGGGCTCAGAAAAGGATGGAGTTACTTTTCAAAGGACTGCCCAAGATATTCCAGAACTTACAGAGAAATTAAACATGAAGCTATCACAAGGGAGGCAACCTAAAATTATAATGCTCAATGTGCCAGAATATGTTGAAGACAAAAAGATTATCCCAACCCTCTTCAATCAAAATAAAATCTGGGGAAGAATGTCACAAAAGGAATTCATGCAGCAATGCAAAATCACAGCTTCTTTTAAAAAAGGAAATGTAAAGGAGAAATGTAGACTTATAATACTCACGGTTACGCCAGATATAGGGGAGACCGGGGCAACTTCGGCATGCGGGGCAAGTTTGTCAAGCGCTTTTTTTTAAAAACAAATTAAAAGGAGACTTTGGTTATAGGTTAGGCAGTTGAGTTTTATTGGTGGCTTGTTGAGTGTAGTGTTTTTATTGTTCTCCAACAAGCGTAGTTGAATTATCAAGCAAATTTTCATTTTNAATAATAATAATAATAAATACCGTGAAAGCAATGCAGCATAGAAAACAGCCACATATAATGCAGACAAACGAAAGAGCAATCATCAGCATGAATATCCAAATTCTTAAAATCCCATACATGTGAATATACAAATAAGCGTAATACAAAAAGCTCGTTCCCCAAATTATTCCGAAATAAATAACTTCCAAAATCATACCGAATTTTGTGTTCAACTGATTTATAAAAGTCCACAATTCTTGGTGATGGTTCATCAAATCTTGTAATTTTTTTCTTAGATTTTTGTCACTGCTCCTTATTATGCAGAACTCCGAACAAAGTTCTTCAAACTCTCTGTAAGAAATACCTATGACTAAAGCAATCAACAGTATACCATATGCAATGCCTCCTATAGTTAAAATGTTTACAAATCCACATCCGACAGCGCATATTACAGCTTCAAATTGAAAATGTTGGTTCTTTTCAAAAGCCGGATAATAAACATTCAGGTTGACAATTTGAAAAACGATCGTGAATAATATGGCGACGAATGAAACATAGCAGGAGACTTTTCCTACAGCATTATTGTAGACGTCTATTCTTTCATAGAACCTTTTGTTTCGTAATTTCGTAGTCAGATCGATCTTATTGCGGCTGATAAAGGTCAAACTGATCGAATAAGACAGAAACATTACAACAAGAAACAGTTTAATTAACGTAGCATCGTCTTGAAAGACGTCAAACCATCCAAGACATAATGCGTATTCACCTAAACGTGGTAAAGATTGCCACATTAAAAGAATTGTAAGTTGCCATAAAGTAAACTGGACGCATTGAACGTAGATGTTTGTTAAGTTTTGATATTTAGGTTTGTAAATTCGTTGCTTACAAAAACAAACTCGGAATGGATCCAAGCCGTAAACCAGAGCCGTGGTCCAACATGGTGCGAGGAAACAGCTCATGCAAATTTTTTCTTCGATATTTGAATTCATGTTGCCGGTGCTTCTGCGAAACTGAATACAAACAGAAATTTATTCGAAATATCGGGATATATAACGACGCTAGTTTAATTTTTTTTTTATGTAATTCTAATTTTCTAATAGAGCTCATTTGATGTTGTGCCAAAATAAATATTTTGAGGCATTATCTATCTTCTATCTTATCGCAACTCTATGTAATGAGTTTACTTTATTAATTGAAATGTGTAGTTGTTTACCTTAGACGAATATTTCGTAGAAATGTATTGAACGTGTCATTATTTGAGTATAAAAAATGAGATTTCTCTCATACAAAATTAATTTATGAAGTATTTTAAAAGCTTATCGATTTTAGAGGCATTAATTCCGAATATTAACTACGAAATGTCTGTGATATACGTTATATAACGCTATAATCGTATCAGATTTCCGTAAGCATCAATTAATATTTTGTTCAAGGGCGAATTCTCTGGGCTTGCATAGAATGCGCGTCATGCAAAATAGAAAGTTTTGAGTAACGATATGCACTTTATATGAGAACAAATATGCCAATAATAATTTATTCTAACGTGCAAACTTTTTTACATTAGCATTTTTAACGTACTTTTGCGTGTTTCCATTTTGTGTATCTTGTTTTTCATGCGACATTTTTTCACCTAGTAGTAAAAATTTGAACTAAATATTTTTTTCGCATTTTCCTTTTCCCCGTGGTCCACATAACATATATACAGTAGACCCCTATAACGCGGGTTCCTATAACGTAGATTCCTATAACGCGGCGAAAAAATTGCGACGGTATTCGGATAAAGACGCTAAAAGGGACTCGTGAAACGCGGTAAAACGTCATCGCCAACTCGTCATCGCGGACAAGCAGTCGAACTACTTTCCGCCGTCCAGCGCCACGCTACGGAGAATTTAGGCGGGTAAATTGAGTTTACTATAGTCTGTACATTATATTATATATAAATTAGGTACTGTACATATAATTATATATAAACTTAATTTATTTTAACTTTGTTATAATTACTTTCCGCCGTCTAGCGCCACGCTACGGAGAGTTTAGGCGGATAAGTTGAGCGGAATTTACGACAGTTTTACAGATCACGGGTAACGTGATATAGTATGTTTTTCTGGCATTCTCTGTAGAGCTATAGCGGGAAGGGGATTAATTTGACGGAGGGCTGCTTTAGGGGATACATAGAGGTATATTATTTCTACTAGTTTCTAAATTTGGGGTGTAGAGTATGTTATAATATAGTTATAGAAGTTTAAATTAAGTTCTATTAGAGCCAATGGTGATAATTCGAAATTTTAAAGTTTGTCGGTTGGAACGGTTCGTTAACCGTTTCTAACGGTTTCTAACGTTTCTTTAACGTTTAATATAACGGTTATATTACTCAATTAATTATTATGCCTTTTTTTCCTTTTTTTATAACTCTATTTAAAATTTATTTTGTATTACTAGTACATTATATATATTAACAAGACTTATTATACTGGAATTATGGATGCAGATATTTAGTCTTACAGTTCAAAAATAATGTTCTTTATATAGTTCACCTGAACACATACACTTTAAACATGTGTTTCGGACTTGCTCGTCCCTCTTCAGCAGGCCTTCCAACGACACTTTCTATAATTAACAACAATCAACAATAAAAACATTTTCGGTACAATTATCACTAAAACTAGTTAAGAACACAGACATTTCCCGACAATAAATATTTAAAAATTCTTACAATTTCTGTATTGCCTATCTTCACTATCCTTCCACCTACACTTACTATCCACAGCAACCATACGATTTGACACATTCCTAATTTTTT
>NW_019388490.1:9760-14871 GCF_000671375.1 Centruroides sculpturatus
CATTACTGTTGCCCCTATACCAGGGGCAACTTTAATAAAAATAATTAAAATAATTACAACTTTACAAAAAGAGAGAAGTTGCCGATCTTGCCCCTATACCCGGGGCAACTTCGTCAATTTCTCTCTTCTTGTAAAGTTGTAATTATTTTAATTATTTTTATTTCCAAACTGATTTTAACCAGTTCTATAGTAAGGTAACATTCCAATAGACAATATGCAAAGCTTTTTTTTTCAGTTTACAGCAGTATTTATTACACAAAATTTAAGTAAAGCTTAACATGCCGATCTTGCTCCGATCTCTCCTACGAAAAACTATTATCACTGAAAAATACGTAGCCCTTTCATGGAGTAATGTCAGGGTTGATGACTTCATATTTATACTAAGATGTTTTAGGTGTTGTGGATTCGGGCACTATGCCAGGGAGTGCCAACAACTGCTAACATGCAGCCACTGTGGGGGAGATTCGCTAATTGTACTCACAAGCAACATAAACCTAGATGCATAAATTGCAGTGAAGCAAATCAAATCACAGACAACGCAAAACGGGTGTCCACACAACACAATGCGTTTGACCAGAAATGCTCAGTCCTACAACGCATGAAATCGGCAGCAATAAACCAAACTAACTATGGACAATAACTCATCCGTCTCTGCAACCTCAATACTCTAAAACTGCAGCCACTCATACCACCATCCCCCTCCACAACCTTCACATTCTTCAAGCAAATCTTCAAAAAAGCAAAGCTGCATCTTCTCAACTGGTAAACAATATTTCCAATCTTAACATCGATATAGCTATTCTACAGGAACCTTACACTCTAAAAAATAAGACGGCACTTTTGTGGAACGGCAAGATCTATGAAGCCAATCAAAATGAACCAACCCTCACTGCAGTGGCGGTTTATAACCCTAATATTCAGGCTCAATATCATCCAAACCAGAGCAGTAAGTACCACACAACGGTACACATAAAACATGGGAATTTCAACTGCTTTATCATATCAGAGTACTTTCCTCCATCAATTCCAATTGATGAGACACTACACAAAGTTAGGGACACCATGCAGGCTTTGGCCTTCTGTCCAGTTCTTCTAGCAAGTGATTTAAACTCCAAGTCTCCTTTATGGTTTGCACCAAGAGAGGACCCACGTGGAAGAATTGTTAGAGAATTTTTTGAAGAAAACCGGCTCCACTCACTAAATACCAGTCCTCTCCCCACCTTTTCCGCACCTCAAGGGGTGGGCTGGATAGACATCTGTGCAAGCAACAATAATATGCATAACTATATCCGGTCATGGAAAACTTTAGATCTCATAGTCCCAAGCGACCATAATTACATTCTCACTATTCTCTCTTGTACTATTCCTCAAGCCAACCTCATTATAAAAAGGCACACAAACTGGGATGTATATGAAAACCTGGTGGGAACCCTCTGGAGACCGGAGCCCCTCGTAAATATCTAGAAGACTACAGAGTTGGACCTAGTTATTGCCAAATGAACCTCAACACTGCTTACGGCCTACCGATCAGCTACTAGTGAAACTAACTAAACTACTAAACAAACTACTAAAACGGTATGGTGGAACCCGCATCTACAAGAGCTAAGGAAAAAACTAGGAAAGCCAAGAGAGAATTCAGAAGGGCCAATGATAACAACAAAGAGACATTACGCTAGGTATACCTCAACACAAAGAAAGAATATAAGCTCTCCATTAACAAAACAAGAACCGACTCATGGAAACAGTTTTGCTCAAAAACAGGAGAAAAAGGGCCCTGGCAAATACCTTATTATATAGCATTCAACAAAACAAAACCATCTCAAACACCTAACATAGTCAGAAAAGTGGATGGGACCTTCACTAAGGACATAACTGAGACTCACAATTATATCTTGAACACGCTGGTTCCAGATGATAATATGGAGGATGACGACAATTATCATTAACACATAAGAACCCTCAGTGCTGAAGAGGACCAAATGGATAATAATGATAAAATATTCTATATGACAGAATTAACTACTCTCTTCAAAGGAGTTAACATCAAAAAGGCCCCGGGACCTAATGCCATAACAGGGCAAATGGCAAAGAGAGCCTTCACAGTTATCTCAGCCCACTTCTTAATCATATACAACAAGTGCCTCCAATTGAAACACTTTCCTGACATCTGGAAGAGGGCAACGATAAAGCTGTTACCAAAGTGCAAAACACCCACCACTTCACAAGATTATCGCCCTATATCTCTTCTATCCATTTTGGGCAAGATATTGGACACACTTATAGCCAGAAGGCTGCAACAGTACTCTGAAACTAAGAAAATCCTTCACCCACTACAGTTCGGGTTTAGAAAATATAAAGGTACGAATTTGGCTCTTAAAGAAATGATCAACACAATAATCCAATCTAAGCAAAATGACTAACACACCCTGGCCGTCTTCATCGATTTCAAGGGGGCCTTTGACCACGCTTGGTGGCCAGCTATTCTCACCACTTTAAAAGACATCGAATGCCCATCCAACATTCTTGGACTATGTAGGAGCTTTCTTACAAACAGGCAGGCTAGTATTGGCCCACAAGATGATACTGTCACTAAACAAGTTACGAGAGGCTGCCCCCAGGGGTCAAGTTCGGGTCCCTTTCTTTGGATATAGATGTTCAACAACCTTCTAAAAATTCAGGACACACCGCAGTGCAACCTAGGTGCCAAGATAATTGGATTCGCAGACGATACCCTTATACTCATTGCCCACCGCAACCGAGATGTTCTCCAAAAGGAAATGAATATACTACTACGAAAAATTTTGGAATGGACTAATAAAACCAAGCTGAGCATCAACATCAAAAAGTGCGAGTGCACTGTGTTCCCGAGAGCAAATCCACTGAACAGAAAACCAACAATTAAGATACAGGAGGACAGAATCAAATGGCACAGACAAAATAAAATATTTGGGGATAATGGTGGACAATCTTTTAAACTGGAACTTACAAATGGAATATATTAAGAAGAAAGCGATAAAATTAGCACACGCCCTTAGGTCTATTAGCAGAAACCTCTGGGGCCTGAGCTACCACAACTCCCTCTTAATATACAACTGTGCAATAGAACCAGCTGTTCTTTACGGGCAGAAGTCTGGGGGTATGCGACGCATAGGCATCAAATTAGTAAGAAGCGGCTGTCCATTCAGCGGAGCTGCCTTCTCACAGTGACCAGAGCTTATAGAACTGCCCCTACTAATGGGCTGCAAGTATTGGCTAATACCAATCCCCTTGACCTAAAAGCTTCTGAAAGATACTGGACTTTTCAACTAATGAACTACTCAGATCACCTAGTCTCAACCAACAACACTCCAAATCAGATAAAGATAATTGCAGAAGAAACCCACAGACATGGACTCGACAGGTACAATAATTACAGACTGATGCATCCGGCAACTGACCCCCCCGGAGGTTGATCTTTCCCCAGATCCGAAAATAAAAACAGGAATCAACATCTTTACCGATGGGTCCAAAAGTCCACAGGGAGTGGGGGCAGCCATGGTGATCTTAGACAACTGTAACAGAGTAGTCTACCAGGCCTACTTCAAATTGGATTCATTTTGTACAATAAATCAGGCTGAAAGCTTAGCCATTCTTAAAGCCCTGCAACATGTCCACAATAATATAAAGGACAAAACGCAGCAGCAAATTACTATATTTAGCGATAGCAAGGTGGCTTTAACCCAAATAAAATCTCTGAATACTAATCTGAAAAATAATCAAGGATATCATCCACATGCTTACCAACCTAAAAACCAAACATACCAAAATCAAGCTACAATTGATAAAAGGGCATTCAGGGGAAGCGGGCAATGATAGAGCTGACTTTCTTGCGAAAAAAGCCAACAAGAACCTAACCAATTCTTCCTTCAACCTTGTACCCCATAGCTGGATTAAAAGCCAACTACACGACTACGCCGTCAATAGGTGGCAGGAGAGGTGGAATACGGATACAACTGGCAGAAACATCTTTGACTTTTTTCCCGACGTAAAAGCAAGGAACAACATGGAACACTTTACACCGGACTTTCATACTACCCAATTTATTACTGGTCACGGTAATTTTAAACAATATCTAAAAAGGTTCTTGAGCAAGGGAAATGGCATTTGTGATTGTGGAGTAGAAGAAGAAACACCGTACCATGTATTGTTTAACTGCCCAAAACATAACAATCACCGTAAACTTCTAGTGCAGAAAATGTACACACAGGGACACCATTGGCCCTGTAGGTGTAAGGACTTTTTATGCAACACTGAAACTTTCTCAGCTTTTAAAGACTTTATAAAAGGAACAGAGATCACGGTCTTAGTCTTTTCCTCTAGTCCAGCTTCAAGCCAACGACCATCTACCCCTATGGGGGCTCACAACTAATCTACACGTGCCCTCCTCGAGAAATGTGTTTGTATAATTTATTCTTTTTCGCGTCAACAGGGTTTTGACCCCTGGTTCTGTAAAAGGAGACCCCGTCTAGGGAAATCCACCTCCTATTACCTGCAGCAAGTCAGTTGTTAGGTCTACAGAGACTTCCAGGGCAGTGAAATCACTGTGTTTGCTGTTCTGTTGCCGCGAACTCTTCTCATTGTTTTCCGCCACATTCAATTGTCAGGATAAAGTTTGTACCTCGCGTGAAAATTTTTCGTTATTTCTTAATGTTATATTCCTATTTTCATTTATTATTATTTATTTTAATGCATACACTCCAAGGTCAGAANAATCCACCTCCTATTACCTGCAGCAAGTCAGTTGTTAGGTCTACAGAGACTTCCAGGGCAGTGAAATCACTGTGTTTGCTGTTCTGTTGCCGCGAACTCTTCTCATTGTTTTCCGCCACATTCAATTGTCAGGATAAAGTTTGTACCTCGCGTGAAAATTTTTCGTTATTTCTTAATGTTATATTCCTATTTTCATTTATTATTATTTATTTTAATGCATACACTCCAAGGTCAGAAAACATGCTATGTATTATTATTATTATTATTATTTTCTCATTTTATTCCGCCACAATCAATTGTCGGGATAAACTTTTGTAACTCGCGTGTTCAGACTTCGTTTTCCTCAATGTTTTATTTTATTT